>NC_141760.1:101671710-101831710 GCF_982258835.1 Parasteatoda tepidariorum
TTTAATGTATATACCATTTAGTTTTTCTCACTTAATTTCTTTAACTATTGATTAGGTAGTTATAGGGAAGGTCAAACAAGATGAATGGAAAAATTTTTATAAAAGAAATAAATGCTGAAAAGTAATGATCCAAAAGGAGTATTGTTTAAGTTCATGAATTCTTTGAATATACAATTTCTAGAAAAATTCTTATAATTCTTTTAGGTTTAAAGAGAATTCAAATTTTTCTAAAATTCATTAGACATTGTTTTTCGAAATTTCAGACTTTGTAATTTTCAGAAGATTATATTAAAGTTTCGAATTTTTTTTAAAAAATAAAAATAATATTTAACACCATTAGCCATGCATATGCTAAAACTATTTTGTATAAATTACCATAGTATCTTGAACTTGCATAATAAAACTCAAATGACATTTATATTTTAGATTGAATATTTATTTACAGCCCAATTATTTTATTACTTATCAACACTTAGTGTGCGCTAATATCGATTTACAGTCCAATTATTTTATCACTTATCAGCACATAGTGCGCACTAATATTTATTTACAGTCCAATTACTTTATCGCTTATCAGCAGTTAGTGTGTGCTGTAAAATTAGTTATATTTAATATATTTCATTTATCATATTGCTTTAAAACATAAATAGGTCAAAGATTTAATTTCCTCATTTCCAGCTTAGCGCAAGAGAAAAAAGTGCTTAATTTTAACTTATAATACTTGGTGTAAATAAGAAATATGTAATATATTTATCCAATAGTATTTTAATTTATAGTTTTTATTAACTTTATTGGCGGAATAGATTTTATTTGTTTCACTTTTGAAGAAAAAAGGAAAAGAATCAAATTAGGTTTTCAGGTCAGCTATAAAGTGAACTTTGTTTAGATTACGGAACAATTTTCAAAACAAAAAAATTGTTTTGAATGGAGATATTTTTTTACTGGGTTAGACTATGAAAGGAAAAATGAAATTTAGTATTTATTGAGTCATTTACAAATCTATATGTTTTTAGTGTACGTAAGAAGAGCTACTTTCATGTTTGGTCAAAGCTAGTCTATTTTTTTGGCATTAAAAAGCTTTGTGTTATTAATAACATGGCTGCTTAAATTGTAAAAGAAGCTTGTTAGCTGGTTTGTTTTGTAAAATGTATCAAATGTGTAGAAAAAGTGTTAGATATTTTTATGAAAACACGATCACTTTGTTTATATTTCTATTGAAAAGTTGCGATTTTCCAAATTTCAAAATAGTAAATACTAGTGAATTATAGCTTCACGTAGCGCATTTATGTAATTTTTAAACTTCTGAATTATTAAAATTATTATATATTGACTATTTTTTCAACTACAATATCTACAGTTCTCCTTATTTAGTGCGACCATAAATATAAACATCCAGCAAATATTCAAAATTTTTCCTCTTTTATAATTTTTTATGCATGATTATTTTACGCATTTCATATTTTATCAACTACCAAGTTTTTTTTAAATTCATATTTCTGTTTACTCTGAAAATATCGTTTTTAATGAAAAAAAAATTTAAAAAAAAAAAAGTTTCAAATACCCAAGTTTACAATTGCTTTACTCATTTCACTTAGTTTTGCAAAAACTCACAATTTTCAAACAGTATAGTTTAAATTAGAATATTTTTTTAAAAAAAAGCAGAGTTTTTCTAAAATTTCTCTAAAAATAAAAAATAAAAAATATTAAAGGCGAAATAGCTAAAAGCAGTGCAAAATTATTTTGAATTGAAGAAGTTTTAAATAGCATTGAATATTTCTTTTGGTATAATTTGCAGTTATAAATTTTATATGGAATATTTCTAATTTACAGGTGAAATACACAACTAATAAATAAAAAAGAAAAAAGAAACAAGAGTTGTTAAGTACTTACATGAAAGTAAAGAAACTGTATGTACTTATAATGTGTTAAATCTATACAAGTAGATGTAGAAATATAGCTGTGATAGTAACTTTCTGTCGTGAATATAATTTAATCTGTTTAATACTGAATATTTGAAATGTCTAATACATCCTTTTTATTTCTTCCAACACTCTATTTACTTAACGTTCGTGGAATGAACTTATAGGTACATAATATTTAGGTGCGTTCAGTGGTAATTTTTTTTATCAATGAAAGTGAACATGGCGGATTTTATAATCTGTAAAAGTGCATATAGGTATTTGTTTTATTAGTAGGAAAGAATTTGATGACCTTTTTTATCTATATGAATGAATGATTGTTTTTTCTCGTTGAAGCTGTATAGATAGTGAATTTGTATTGATAGATAGTTGATAGTGACATGAGTACGTAATATTGATGTGAGTGAAGTGGTATTTTTTTATCAGTGAGAGTGAACATGACGGTTTTTATAACTAGTAAAAGTGCATATAGGTATTTGTTTTATTAGTAGGAAAGAATTTGATGACCTTTTTTATCTATATGAATGAATGATTGTTTTTTCTCGTTGAAGCTGTATAGATAGTGAATTTGTATTGATAGATAGTTGATAGTGACATGAGTACGTAATATTGATGTGAGTGAAGTGGTATTTTTTTATCAGTGAGAGTGAACATGACGGTTTTTATAACTAGTAAAAGTGCATATAGGTATTTGTTTTATTAGTAGGAAAGAATTTGATGACCTTTTTTATCTATATGAATGAATGATTGTTTTTTCTCGTTGAAGCTGTATAGATAGTGAATTTGTATTGATAGATAGTTGATAGTGACATGAGTACGTAATATTGATGTGAGTGAAGTGGTATTTTTTTATCAGTGAGAGTGAACATGACGGTTTTTATAACTAGTAAAAGTGCATATTGGTATATAGGTATTTGTTTTATTAGTAAGGAAGAAAGTGATTGTCTTTTTTATCGATATAAATGAGTGATTGCTTTTTCTCGTTGAAGCAGTATTGATAGTGAATTTGTATTGATAGTTAGTTGATAGTGACATGAGTACATAATATTGATGTGAGTGAAGTGGTATTTTTTTATCAGTGAGAGTGAACATGACGGTTTTTATAACTAGTAAAAGTGCATATAGGTATTTGTTTTATTAGTAGGAAAGAATTTGATGACCTTTTTTATCTATATGAATGAATGATTGTTTTTTCTCGTTGAAGCTGTATAGATAGTGAATTTGTATTGATAGATAGTTGATAGTGACATGAGTACGTAATATTGATGTGAGTGAAGTGGTATTTTTTTATCAGTGAGAGTGAACATGACGGTTTTTATAACTAGTAAAAGTGCATATTGGTATATAGGTATTTGTTTTATTAGTAAGGAAGAAAGTGATTGTCTTTTTTATCGATATAAATGAGTGATTGCTTTTTCTCGTTGAAGCAGTATTGATAGTGAATTTGTATTGATAGTTAGTTGATAGTGACATGAGTACATAATATTGATGTGAGTGAAGTGGTATTTTTTTATCAGTGAGAGTGAACATGACGGTTTTTATAACTAGTAAAAGTGCATATAGGTATATAGGTATTTGTTTTATTAGTAAGGAAGAAAGTGATTGTCTTTTTTATCGATATGAATGAGTGATTGCTTTTTCTCGTTGAAGCAGTATTGATAGTGAATTTGCATTGATAGTTAGTTGATTGTGACATAAGTGCATAATATTCAGCTGCATGCAATGGTATTTTTTTTTATCATTAAAAGTTAACATAACGGTTTTTATCATCCATAAAAGTGCATATAGGTATTTGCTTTATTATTCGGAATGAATTTAATGGTTATTTTTTATCTATGTGAATAATGTGGTTGTTTTATTTATCGTTGAATCAAGTTAGCAGTAGTTAGTTGATAGTGAGTTTTATGATCTTTTTAACGGTAAAATTGTTTTATTACTGGTAAGAGGGTATTTGTAACATCTTTATCTATCTATATTTACGTGCGTGCTGTGTTTGTTTATTGTTGAGTTAGAGTTTGGTGAGCTATTTATCTACCAGACTGACTGCAATGTTTTAAAACATTAATAAAAAAGAGTTAATGTTTTTTTGATTTAAAAAAAAATGCTTGTAGGTTTTTTTTATTGATAAGAGAGAGAGAGCATATGATCTGTTTATCCACGAAATTTTTTTTTAAAATTTTATGTGAGTTTTATTTTAATGAGTGATTTTATGATCTATTTGACTACAAGAGTGCATGCAGTATTTTTTTTTATTGATAAGAGAGAATATATGTGTATATGTCTATTTATTCAGGAGTGTGAGTGTAGTGGCTTATATAGATAATAGGAAGTTTATTATCGATTTATCTGCGAGAAAACTTGTGTAATGTTTTTTTTTTATTGATATGAGAGAAATCATTTAACTATTTATTGATGAGACTGCGCAGTTCACAGTTTAGCCCCCTTGCCTTAAAATAATAAAAATAATAATTTCTAAACATGTATTTATTTTTCTTCTATTTTATTTTAATGTATTTTACTACTTAATTGTTTTTTTTTCTTCATTTTAACCTTAAAAATATAATGTTACTACCACAACTACAATTTAAATGCTATTTTACTATGCTGTTTTTCAAAATGCTATTTTTTTAAAAAATAAAACACGGGCTGTAGATCAGTACCAAATATTTTAAGTATTACAGTTATTATAAATTGTAAGACTCATCTTACGAAGCCTGGACACAAAGCAAACCTTAACAATTTAATTAAAGAGACGTTGCCAAGTTTGAATTCTTAATTTTGTTGCGTTAATGTGTACAAGTGTTTCGCTGTGCTTCCCACACATAAAAGTCTCCGGAAAGAACAAAAGAAAAACAAAAAAAAACAGCACATTGTATTTCCTCGAAAAGTTCAATGTTCCTTGAAACGAAAATAAAGTCGTCCGCAAAAAAAGCGAAAGCCAAATAGAAACAATAGAACCTTTTTGCAAGGCAGGACTTCATTGTCTTCTTGGCACAGGTCCTTTTATCATTTCTGAAATCGGTCCTCGTAAACTCTTCTTTAAAGTGCATCAAAAGCAAAAAAAAAAAAGAAAAAAAAGAAGATACATTTTATGAAATTAATGGTCACCATCGTTGAATGCAACATATTTGGCAGAAGAAAAAAATATCTTTATGGGAATGGGGCGCTTCTTAATATTCAGGAACTTTTGTTTGAATCACCAAAATATGAAAATACTTTATCATTTCTATTCTCCTTCTATTTTTTCTTCTTGTCTTTTTCCACTCAATAGATTACTTCGCAATTACTTGTTTAGGAAAAGTTGCATGTTTGCTAATAGCGCAAAAACGTTATTTTCTTTTTTAATGGAATAAAAATGCTTTTTAATTTACGAGCATTTTTACATGGTGATTAGGCAGAATGGTGATTTAGTGTCTGATTTCTTCGTGTTTTTTTTTTTTTTTACCTTTATTCTGATTTAGAATAAATTTAGACAGGAAAGTGTCAAAAATGTTGTTAATCCCTTCCGTCTTATTTACGGCATTTTTGTACTTGCTTATTTATTCTTTGACTTGGACAAGTGTTTGATATCAAAATCTGGTTAAAATTTCAGAAATTACCAAAACATAGTTGTAAGTTTTAAGTTTTTTCTTTATGGCGTTTTTAAATCATAAGTTAAAAATGCAGATATACATATAACTATATACATATTGATGTATAATTAACAATACTTATATTCAAGTAGAAATTTTAGTCCAGAACAGAAGAAACAAATTCTTACTTAATCTTTATTTCCCTTTATTGTTTTGTCTTATTCAAGAATTTTCATCGTCTTATGGAATTTTGAAATTGACAAAACGAAATATTTATAGAAAAAAATTATTATTTTTATTTTCACACTTTCATAAAATGGCTATATTAATTTGTAAGATTTTTTTCTTTGAAAACTTAAAAGTTTCAACAAAACTACATTAAATCGAAATTATGACATTGAATTAATTTATAAACATAACTGAATTAATTAATAAACTTAGCGAAACTGTTAATAAAAACATAAATTAAATTTATTAAAATTTAATCACTGCAAAAAAGGTTTTCTCAAAACTAAGAGAAAATATGTCAAAAATAGCATCGAAAAAAATGTAATCCAAATTTTGAAAATCCCACGTAATAAAAATTTAAACTGCATATACTCATTTTTGAACAAAATGCCTAGTCTCAAAGGAGAAATATATGAGAGAGATGTTCGCTGGCTGCAGTCAGGATTCGAACCAAGTACCTCCAGATTTGCAGTAGTCATAGTCTTTAACCATCATAGTTGTACAACCTATTCCAGGGAAAGTTACGAAGCTTTATATAGTGCCCACTACAATAACACATCCTGATATACTAATTTCTAAATTTAAAAGGTACAAAGGGTTGAAACTTGGAAAAGATGGTAACTTGGTAATTTCAATTTCACTTTCGGCACACATTTTGCTGCATCTCAAACGAATCTATCTTAAGCGAATGAAATACATAAAGCTTCCCTATACTCTCCCTTCACTGGGTTGTACAACTTTGGTGGTTAGCGCATCCAACTTCAAACTGGGAAATTCTAGGTTCGAATCCTGCTGACATTTCTCCCTCCACATGACCTTTGGATTTTAAAATTCGATTGTTATTTGTTTCGGGGTGTTTTTGCACATTTCTGTTCAGTTTTGAAAAGCTCTTTCTGCAGGGAAAGTATTCTGAGAAATCTTCATTTCTAACAAATTAATAAATTTATAGATTACATTTATCGTTTTTTGTTTTTACCAAAGGGAATGATGGAGTAACTAATTATTCGAATGTTTAAGTTTTTTTTTCTGTTGCAGGAATATTATCTGGATAAACATGCTTTTTTTTCCCAATGGATTCAGATTTCTGCCCGCCAAACTATAGGTGATAGCCGAAATTCGGATAATAGGGTCCCCATAGCTTGGTCAGGAGAGCGATCCAAAAGTTTTTAAGTAAATTTAAATATTTTGAGCACAATTTTAAGATATGTTTATCCAAAAATAATTTTAGTCAAAAAACAAATTTTAGTAACTATTTTTTTAAAATTATTTTATTAAGTAACAGTCTAAAAAATTTTGAAATGCAATTTTTTAAGCCATTTTAAAGTATGCAATTTTGCATGGCAAAATACAAACTTAGAACGAAATCGGTTCCTGCGAAGTAGAATTTTAAGGAAGTCGTATATTTAAAGTTTGCTTTCTCAGTAACTAAACCGATTTCGCGAAAAATTTTGTATTTTGCGATGTAAAATTACATACTTTGAAACCATGTAAAATATTATAGATCTAATTAACTAACATATTTGAGGTCACCCGCTTTAGCCTTTAAGAGTGAGTCCTAGCACGTGAAGATCTGATCATTATATCAAAAGTTATTCAGGATGATCCATTTTTGGCGCACTGTACGCGAAAAGATGTATATTTAATAACTTTTGATAACATTGAATATCTAACGTTATTAGCTTAGCAACTTTTGATCACAAATAAATGGATTCTAATGACTAATACGATACTTGTATAATACGATACAAGTTGCTGCAATAAAAATGATTGCCAGTCGTTTGATTGTTATGAAAGATCCTTTCCAGGCAAACCATTAGTTTGAAAATATAGTAATCTTATTATGAAAATTAAATAAAACGAGTTATGACATTATCATCACTAACAGATACAGCAATAATTGTATGAAGAACATTTGTTGACTCGCTTACATATTGGCTATAAATTTAATTTCCATCTCCGACTCTTTTCGACATAAGGTAACAAATGCAAAATTAATTTCCTTTGCTAATTGGCGTGTTCCCTTGGCGCAGTAGTTTGAAAGCATTTGTAAGCCCATGGTTTTTAAGAGATATTGTTTCAGAAACGCTTTTCTTTGATCAATGCTTTAGAACTTGTAATTGAATTCGACGAACTAAATAGCATTAACGCGTTACATTAAGTAAGTGCATGATCTTACTTAAATGGATAAACGAACACTAATTACACTACAATAAAATTAGATTCAATATAAAGGAAATCTAATTCCAGTATCTCAATTAATACCCCAATGCCGAATCGTTTTCGCTTTCTCAATTAATTGATACGACATTGATGCTAACGAATTGCATGCGATTGCCACTTTTTTTTTTAATTTCCCTATACCGAATTTCCCATTTCCTTTTGAATGGTTTGGAGAATTATTCACTCATATTTATAATTGCTGTGGAAGATTTAATTAAACTTTCGGAAAGTTCGAAAAAGAACGATTCTTAGAAATAGTTCGTTTGAAAGCATGCTTAAAAGAAGTTAAGTTCTATGGAATAATACTAGTTTACGACTTTTATGTATTTAAGTCCTAAATTATTTCTATAACTAAGTTAATATATTACTTTTAGTATTTTGGGTTTTGGTAAATTTGTGATAAATATTTGTGTTTAAAAAATAAGCAATTTTACCATTGAACCACGTGTAGAAAATCGGTTTCTAAAACTACCATTTTCAAAGGCGACGCGAGACGATTTAAAAGATGTATTTCAAAATATTTAACGTATCCAAGCTAAGCCTACTTTAAAAAATAGAAACATTTTTAAAAATTTAACTACTATAAATGGAAATCCGTGATGACCTGAGTCTCATAACTACCTTTAAAACTCTTTTCCCTCATTCGCTCACCAAATATGTAATATATATGGATTAATCTTGTCATCCAGTTGGTAAGGTGCTTACACCGTCACAACTAGACCAATGGTGTATCTATAGTTCGATGTTAAACAATAAATTCGCATAATGGTAATTTTTCACTGAAACTGGTAGCTTGCGAAGGACCGGGTACAAATGTTGTACCAGCCTGATGCTGAAAGTAGTTTGTTTCACTGCTCGCTCTTGTACCTAATATATAAAAGAGGAATAGTAGAAAGCGTGGACTCTTATTGTTTGTTTTACTCTTAAAATTATATCTTTTTTTTTGTGGATTGACAAACGCTTGCACTAACAAGGTAGGTACACACCTAAAATTCCCATTGAAACAAAGTTATAGTTAATTTAAAGAGCATGGCTGAAAACCTTGGATAGGGTACAAATGAGCCAGGGTTCAAATAAATGTCAGCTTTGTCCATTGAATTTTATTTTGTTCTTTTCTACAAAGTTTGATATTCATTAAACATTTTTTATTCAATTTATAAGTTATAATTTTTCAATTTAAATTATATGCTTTAAATAATTAAATTTTTTTAAAAATAAAAAATAATATACATACAGGTATTTAATTTTATTTTCATTTTTAAATTAAATTAATGGAACATTTAAAAAAAATGTAATTTGAATTTCTTAATTTTTTTTAAGAATAATTCATATATTTTAATTAAAAAATAATATTTATTATAATTTTTTTTTTTTTTTGAAAATTTATTTCTTCTCAAAAAATTAGCTTAAATTTAAAAATAACAATTTATGAATCTAATAAAGCATATTAAATAGTTATGAACCAAATTTAAGACAAAAATCAATCGTGCAAGCTGAGATTTGAACTTCGAATCTCTGTAACAGAGGGCGGACAGCTTAACCATTGAGCCAAGAATACATACAAACTGTAAGTGTTTGTTAGTTTAAAAGTAAATGAACTGGAACTTTAGTAAGGACAGATCTGGTGGGTAATTTGTACCTTATCAAAGGCTTTCAAACATGCTCTTCTATTTAAACTTAATTTTTCTTTAATAAGAATTTTCGAAAGGCGTACTTCTATTGTAAGTAACTGGAAGCTAATTTATAGTCCGCCTTTTTTTGCAAAATTAAAGCAATTGAACCAGAATGTTGTATGAAATGTTCTCAAAGGTAAAGAGTTAGTTAAATTAGAAAACAAGTTCTTTATAGACTACTAAGAGTGAGTTTCGTCACAATTGCAACAATTTCTAAAAACATTTCATGTTTTCAAAAGCATACAAACATCAAATGTGTTTGTTTCATGACCAAATTAAATGCTAAAATTCAGAATAAACTTGATTTTAATTATCTTTAATGTACAGATTTTCCATCGTACTGATATTTACAAAATCGGGTTGAATTTTGTAATGAGTTGTTTTCTGATAACATTTCTCAAAATAATTACTCTATTTTCTGGTCAGCTATTAATTACATTTTAGAAACGAAACTCTCCCTTTAATGAAGGAAAATACTTTATTAAATACACTTTTAATTAGTTCTGTCTGCTGCGCCCACAGTCGAAAGACTGCAGACTAATACAAAATGCGCTGTATTTGAAACTATTCCCCATGCTACAAATTAAAGCTTCACTGGGGGGCCTTTTCCTTTCAATGACATGCGGCCCCAGGTCAAACCCTTCACCCACTCCACCCCGATGGGCATTAGTCAATAATTATTTGATAGTCATCCCTATTTAGACACGGAACTCTGACTTGAGAATGAAGCTTTGATGCTGAATTACTTAATGCCTCTGGCCACCTATACAAAAGGGGACTCCTATAGGGCTCCTAGAAATCACATTCTAAGGGAAGAGGCTCTTGAAAACGTTCTCTGAAGATCAGGCTGTGATGCATTCGAATTAAGGAATGTTAATGCCTACTTAGCACTTACCTAACAGGGTTGAACGATTGCTTTCACAATAGAGAAGCTGAGGTAGAGGAGAAAATTAATAGAACTTCTGTGCGAACTTGACTGTAATTGTAAGGCACTTAACACAGTTCTCCGTTCAAAATCTGTTCTTAATAGGTTATATGAATATAATAAACTCGAATTAAATGCAAGCTTTGTAATATCGTATATAGCTGTTAGTGCAAGAACAATGGAGATGGAATCGGCTGTCTTTTGTAAATAAAGAACCAAGGAAAAACTAGAGATATTTAAGAGTTCTGTATCAAAAAAAAATCGAAATATGTATTTTGAAGGTTATACGCATATAATTGACTCCAATGAAATGCAAAACCTTCTCTATACCTTATAATTCAAATGTAAATGTTATCATAAAAACCATTGGGGATACTATAATTGAATATGAAACAATTGGTCTATCTTTAGTACAATCGGAGGTAATCGAAATAATTAAGAATTTTGCAGAAAATAAATAAAATCTGTTCTTAATAGGTTATGTGCCTGGAATGAACTCGCAAGAAAAACTAAAGATATTTAAGAATTCTCTTCTAAAAATATAGAAATGTGTTTTTTAAAAGTTGTAATGTATTAATTAACTCATATGAAATGTAAAACCTTCTCTATACCTTATAATTCAAATGTAATTGTTATCATAAAAACCATTGGGGATACTATTATTGAATATTGAACAATTAGTCTATCTTTAGTACAATTTGAAGTAAATTAAATGTTTAAGAATTTTGTGGAAAAGAAATCGAAATCTGTTCTTAATAGGTTATGTGCCTGGAATGAACTCGCAAGAAAAACTAAAGATATTTAAGAATTCTCTTCTAAAAATATAGAAATGTCTTTTTTAAAAGTTGTAATGTATTAATTAACTCATATGAAATGTAAAACCTTCTCTATACCTTATAATTCAAATGTAATTGTTATCATAAAAACCATTGGGGATACTATTATTGAATATGGAACAATTAGTCTATCTTTAGTACAATTTGAAGTAAATTAAATGTTTAAGAATTTTGTGGAAAAGAAATCGAAATCTGTTCTTAATAGGTTATGTGCCTGGAATGAACTCGCAAGAAAAACTAAAGATATTTAAGAATTCTCTTCTAAAAATATAGAAATGTGTTTTTTAAAAGTTGTAATGTATTAATTAACTCATATGAAATGTAAAACCTTCTCTATACCTTATAATTCAAATGTAATTGTTATCATAAAAACCATTGGGGATACTATTATTGAATATGGAACAATTAGTCTATCTTTAGTACAATTTGAAGTAAATTAAATGTTTAAGAATTTTGTGGAAAAGAAATCGAAATCTGTTCTTAATAGGTTATGTGCCTGGAATAAACTCGCAAGAAAAACTAGAGATATTTGAGATTTCTGTTTAAAAGAATCGAAAACTGTTTTTTAAAGGTTATATGTATATAGAAATCGGTTCTTAATAGGTAATGTACCTGGAATAAACTCGCAAGAAAAACTAGGGATATTTAAGAGTTTCGTTTAAAAAAAAAATCAAAATCTGTTTTTTGAAGGTTATATGTACATAATTAACTCCAATGAAATGTATAAGCTTCTATACACCTTATAATTCAAATGTAATTGTTAACATAAAAGCATTGGGGTTGCTGTAACTGAATGTAGAATAATTTGTCTATCTTTAATAAAATTGGAGGTAATAGAAATGTTTAAGCAATTTATGGAAAAGAAATCGAAATCTGTTCTTAATAGGTCATGGAATAAACTCGAAAGAAATATATGTTTTTTGTATATATTACTTTTTTATACTTTTACTGATGAATACCAAGGCAATTGAGATGTTATTTTTAAAAATGTGTTAGGTTATCATTGGGAAATAAAACTAAACGAGACTTTTAAGAACTATTTAAGAAATAAATCATTATGCTTTCTAAACATGTTATTTGCTGTATTAAAAGTGTAAGAAATGTGAGTTTTGTTATAGCTAGTAATTTAGATATAATTAAGAATTTGAATCAGTTGGGGTGCTTTAGTTGAAGGTAATACAGGTTACTTTTCTAAAACTTCGATGACCGATCAATCGAGATCTTTTAAGAATTCTGTTAGAAAGAAATCTAATATATGTACATTATACTTATAGGTTACATGTATATGAAGTATGCTAACTAAACATAAGGCTTGTTTCAAAAACTTATTCATATGTAATAGTTAGTACAGAAGCAATCGGTATATTATAGTTGAAAGAAATAGTTTGTATTTATTAAGGGGTGAAGATGATTTAGATATTTAAGATTTCTATTCGAAAAAATTGAAATCGAATTGTCTTTAATATTTTTTAAAATAAAAGGTTGCTTGCCACTAATGAATTCAAATTAAATATGAGCTTTGCCATGTCTAATTGTTCCGATATATTGTTAGTACAAAAGTAATGGAGGCGAAATAAATGTGGAATAGGTTTGTATTTCTTTTAAAAATTTTTAGGGATTTAAGGTTCTTATTTAAGTTTGATATGTTGAAAACATGAGGCAAATGTAGAGAGCTTGAATCATTCAAACAAAATGCATTTGTAAATTTTAGCACGATGGCTAAACTGATACATCTTACACCTTCATATGCAGTTTCATTATAAATCTATAGGTGGTTAAGTAACAGAGTATTAAACGTGGTTTTTATAATTATTGTTTATCTAGACAATTATTATCCTGTATTTCTAATAATTGGATATATCATGCTATAAACCATTATTCATATTGTAAAAGTTAAAACTCAATTTTTAATTGAATTCTTAATTAAATTACAATAAAAGTAAGCAAACTTGGGACTACTGTGGACAAGTTTATGTTGAGTTCTTAGTGATAATGATAAGGGTAAATAGCTAAAACATCATTTATTAAGCTATCTATTTTCAAAATTGGAACGAATTTGAAAAATAGCTCATTTATTTTATATTTTCTCACAACTTTTATTTACTCGATTCAATTTTAATTTTTGATCATTTTTTTTACCGTGAAAAATTTAGAAACACTTTTTTTATAAAAATAATTGACTTCTGTAGCACTTTTAAAATCCAAAGTCCTCTTATAGTTGCCTCACGTGATTAATAGGGCCTGCCTTTCAGTTGATATTTATTATTGATTAGTCGAATGACTTCATAAAATAAAAATGAAATTCACTTAAAACCTTCTTTCTACTAAATAAATAATGATGATAAAAAAAAATGTAATTCTGTTTGCGGTACTTTTGAAAAAATTTTTAACACATTTTCAACATTGTCGTATTATAGCTGAATTCTTTAGTCAAATTCGTATTTAGAAGGTTTGATATAATTTAAATTAAACAAATAATCATTCAAAACTACAAAACTAAAGCAAACAACGTTAAAGAGAACAAAAATATTTATAAAATACGGACAGCTGTTTCGGATGCTCAAAGGGCAACCTTCATCAGTGCAACAGAAAAGAAAATAGAGTAAACAGGGTAAATATATATAGAGAGAAAGGTGGCGTCACAGAGAATCATTGTTAAGACTATTTATCTGAATATGCACTTTTTACGTTAAAATTAGTTCACTTTTAACTTATTTAGTTTTTTTTTAACTGAAAATATATTAAATAACCTATTTTATTTATTTTCTACATTAAAACCATTTCCAGATTTGAACAACAACAACACCGCAACATATTTGTGAACCATTTTCAAATATGAATAACATCTACATCGTAAAACGAATAATGTTTAACTTTTAATGTTAACTTGTTTCCGTTCTGCCCACGAGCTCTTTCGCAAAAAGAATATTATTTATCTCATTATGTTAACTTTTTTTTCTTCAATTCTGAATACCAGCTTTTTTTATAAAACTAATAATGTGTTAACCATAACCAATAATGAACACCTTTTTTACAAAACGAATAATTATTTAGTTATTTCGTTTAACATTTTCAGTTCTGAACACCTTTTTTACAAAACGAATAATTATTTAGTTATTTCATCAACCATTTTCAGTTCTGAACACCTTTTTTATAAAACGAATAATAATTTAGTTATTTCGTTTACCATTTTCAGTTCTGAACTATTTTTTTGCAAAACGAATAATTGTTTAGCTATTTCGTCAACCATTTTCAGTTCTGAACACGTTTTGTTATAAAACGAATAATTATTTAGTTATTTCATCAACCATTTTCAGTTTTGAACACCTTTTTTTATAAAACGATTAATAATTTAGTTATTTCGTTAACCATTTTCAGTTCTGAAAACCTTTTATACAAAACGAATAATTATTTAGTTATTTCGTCAACCATTTTCAGTTCTAAACACCTTTTTAACAAAACGAATAATTATTTAGTTATTTCGTTAACCATTTCAAATAATGATCACCTTTTATACAAAACGAATAATTATTTAGTTCTTTCGTTAACCATTTTCAATTCAGAACTCTAGCTATTTAGCAAAAGGAGCAAACTAACAGTAGGGATGGTTTGATTCTTGTCACATTTTTACGAAACCACGGTGCCAGTTGTTGGATTTTTTTAAAGATTTATTTTAAGGATTTGGCAACGTTACTATGCAGCTGGAAATAGCCGCGGTAAGGTAAATGTCTGCTCTCATCTCAACCATTCAGGTCTAGACTCTAGTTGCCGCTTACTAAACTAAAAATAAAAATAACTTTTTTCTTCGGCTAACAGACCGGGTGTCATGAATGTAGAACAGAATTAGGAAGATAAAATCATCAGATTCAACGACTTGGATGACAATTTTTAAAAACTTTTTTTATTTTATAATAAAGCTAAAATACAATTAAGTCTTGCAGAAAATTTTTCGTCTGAAAATAATTTTACAGCTGTGTAAAAGTTTTTTTTTTCTTTACACACAGATTTAATTGTAAAAGATTTGTTCTGAAAAGTTTGGCAGTTAATCTAAAAGGTCATATTTTTTCTCACATTTCTCGTTTTTATTTTAAGTACATATTTTTAAAATTCTTTTATTTCAATTTTTTATTAAAAAATTAGAAATGTATTTCGGAATAAAATTAAAATTTTTTTTAACTTTTGAAAATTATTTACAATAGTTAATAATTTTACTTTAAATAAATTTAAAATTTTAGTTTTGATACTTTTTTCTAACATTCTGTTAACGCCATTTTTTTAGAAAATTTACTTTGTAACAAATATTATGAAATGTTAAAGATTTTTTTTAACATGTTTTAAGTTTTTCGCACTATTTATTTTCACAAATTTTGAGTAAAAATTGAATAAACAGTTTTTTTCCTGAAAAAAAATAATATACACATAAGTGAATTTTCCACCAGAAAATTTCTCCACCAATTTTTATGAAACTTGATGTAAAATCGTTAGTTTTTAACTTAAAAAAAAAAAATAATAAATCTTGATAAAAAATTTTCAATTCAGAATTTTTATAGTTTGAAATCTTTAAAAATAGAGAAATTATTTTAAAGAATATCAGAATAATGTTTCATTAAATAAAAATCAAACAACAGTCCTTAAGCGAATCTGTCCTTAAGCGAATCTGGTGCTATAAGTGTTCACTAGAATTAAAAAAAGAAAAGGGTTTAGGACGGTAAAAGCAGCAATATAAGTTTTGGGTTTATAAAAGTGATATATCACGCATTTTTGCTCCAGTTATTTAGGTATTGATGCTTGGAGCAATCTGATTATTAAAATTAGTCATTTTATTAGTCAAAATAGTCATTTTATTAAAATTAAACACTCCGAATGATTTAAATATATATTACTGTTGTATTTACTGCGAGTACTTTTTGTGATTATTAGCACTACACCCCCTGATAGCTTCACTCACTGATCCTTTTCAATTTGTTTTAAACATAAAACACATTGTTTCCTCTAAATTAAAAAATGCATTTAATTGATAATTCAAGAAAATCTGTCAATGTCTTAGTACAGATTTGGTTTGTAATGTTGTAATAAAATTTCTATTGTAATAAAATTTATACCTCATTAATTTTCTCGGCCCTTGCAACTTCATTCATTTTTTTTTATTTTTTACTTCTTTTAATGCATGTTTACTTGAAAAACTCGTTAAATGTTTTTGACGAAGAAACTATTTAGTAGTTGTGATAAAAATAAGTTAATAAAAATAGTTTAAAATTTTGTACTTATTTTTTTCTGTGCTGATTGAGGATTACACATTATAACAAAAGAGGATATAAACTTTTATTGTTTAATAATAAAAAAGTCAATAAATATTTAAAAATGTTTATACTAAAATGAGGCGTAATTAGGTTATTCAATAGGATTATTTTATAAGAAAGAAATTTTCAGTTTTAAACCCTTATTTTAAAATAATGATCAAAATTATAAAAAAACGTAATGGAATGAAAGCTAAATCATTTACATTTAATCTACAAGCAATTGTGAAATTTTCTAAAAGAATATTTTTATAAGGAATTTTCTGCTTGTAAAATATTGTAAAGGCAAGCAGGCAATTTTTTATAATTTGTTGGTATGCTAATTGCAACCAATTTTTTTTTATTTTTTGCAAAGAAACTGGATCATATCATGTGATTTTTTTTTGTCCAATGAACTTATCTAGTTTTTAAGCAAATGGTGCCTTCAAAAGTCTTCCACAAATAAATATATGTATTCAGTATGATATTTTTCAGAAAAAATTTACTCGCCTTTCGCATAAAAAAAAAAAAATCTTGCTTCACTGATACTACTCCAAATTCTGATCTGGTTCTGGTCACAAAGATATTGGACAAAATTTTTTTTTTTTACATACGGAAATTGAACCTAAATTCCGTGCACACAGCTCCACGGTATTACATTATTGAGGAATAAAAATTTTGAAATATAAAACTATTCATTTAGCGCAAAAACACTATTACATTAACATTACAATTCGTAAAATGAGCTGAGAATTTGAAGTTTAAATTCAGTAAAGTTAGTGACAGTAAAGTTAGTTCAGTGAAGTTAAATTGCAATTGAAACGTTTGCAAATTTTGAAGTTGTATTGTTTTGTGATTAGTTTGAAAAGGGAATATAATTATTTTAAGCTTCTCTAAAATTAGTTTTGTTATTTTTGAAAAGATTCGTAAAGTCATGGTGTGATTTCAAAACAAAAGTAAACAAAAAGAAAATGTTTCAAACAATCAAAATGTTAAACATTATTACATCGTTAGGATGGAATAGCAAGAGATAAGCGAGATAGGAAGAAATAGATAAGTGATTTTTTAAATTAAATGAGACTAGTTAACACTATTTGTAATTTATTTTTACGCTAATTAAAATGCATGCATACTCGCTAATAAAGCGTTAAAAAGATTAAGCGGTTACTTGTCTATTTTCCTAAATTTTGAACCCTGAATGACATGTGTATTATAAAAAAAAAAAAGAAAAAAAAACATAACCTATTTTGTTCTTTTTAGTAAGTGTTAACTTTTTAAAGGCCTGCCTAAAGGGCCTTCATAGCGACTGCAACTGCGACAAATCGCATGTTGCCGTGAGTTAACGCATGTGCACTTTTTTCTTCCTTCCTCTGTTGCAGCAACCAGCGATTACCGTCTGGTTTTAAGAATTGGATGTGGTTCAATTTTTGTCGCTGTTGCAGACTCAGAGACTCAATGCGATTTATCTATATTTCTATTCTAAAAGGAAGAATACCGTGAAATCTCACGCGATTTTAATGTTTGCATCATTCAGAACATAGTAACTTATTTCTTATACAAAATATTTGGCTATATTTGAAAGATATTTTTTGACATTGCACAGTGGGCCAGCATCCAAAGTTTCGTGGCCAAAATTAGTATTTCGATAAAATTTGTTTCAAAATTTGGAGGTTTTTATTGGGATTTTTTATGTGCAGGTAAATTGAATTAATAGTAGAAATTTTGAAATACACTAAAAATACCCCCCCCCCCCGAAATGGCGGCAAAAAAAAATAATGTAGTACGTTTATATAATTAAGTATAGCAATGGAAATATAAGAATCTTCGTAATTTTTTATTAAAAATGAGAAGCAAATTATATTTCCGAAGTAATATTACAAAATAACTCGAATTAATTACAAAATAGCGCGAAGACATGAAAAAAACATAATACTTGTTTTTCGGTATATTTAGTCCACCTTTGCAATAACGGCAAAATGGGGCAGGATTTTTTGAAAGAAGAAACATTAAAGAAGACAACAAAACAAAAGTTTAGCTAATTATCTAGTGGAACTTTTTGGAACTAAGTTTCGAAAGTCATTCAAACATTGTAAAATGTCAAATGATAAGATATAAACTATAAGTTTGTCAATATCCAACAAATCCAACAAATTTTATTTTATTTTTATTTTATGACCGCCGTTGAACAGTCGACCCAATTTTTGGGTTTACGACTACAAATGTTCAACGCCGTAGCCTTGTAATTTTGAACCAATCCAGAAGACAAGGAAACTTCTGTATCGGTACCCCCAGAGGTATTGATTTGTTATGGGAACATGGAGGACTTCGAGACTCGACAGATTTAACGTGCATCAGTCACCATTTACTACACGGGGAGTCTTCGACCAGCAGGGACCGTACCCACGAACTCTTGGACATGGGCCCGGCACCCCACTGACCAGGCTATCCCGGCCTAGTAGAGACAATTTAATTTTACATAGATAACTAGCAGCGTTACATTACAGCCACAAAGAATGGACATCGACAATAACAGTACAATATAAAATAGCTAGCCACGTCACAGGTATTTTTTTTTTTTTTTTTTTTTTTTTTTTTTTTTTAATTTTTAATTTTTGATTTTTTTTTTTTTTTTTTTTTTTTTTTTTTTTTTTTTTTAACATTTAACATAAATGGCCATCACGGGTAGCTGAAAAGCTCCGGACTCACTGTCTGTCCCCAGGGACTGGGAGCAGGGTCAGTGGTGAGGCTTGTGTGGTATGTATGTTTTGTTTATGTTGTGTTGCGTGTTTTACCTATTTTTCTTATGAGTAGTAGTTGAGGCAGTGTTTTAGCGGATCATGATATAGATTACTGTTTTTTATTGTGTGTGCGTTTATAGACAGTTAAGCCATCTCTTGTTTGTGTGGATCGAGCTTAAGTTTTTTTTTTTTTTTTTTTTTTTTTTTTTTCTTTTAAATTTTATTTGCCTCACGGACAACAGCTTGTGTTGACTGACTGCCTGCCAAATGCTTGCTGGTCAGGGGTGGGGCCAGAGTGTGTTTTTATGCTGCAGCAATGGTTTGCCTGGAGCCCTGACACCTCAACATTGTATTTGCTGCCAGTATTTTTACAAAGTTATTATAAGGTTTATGACATATTGTCTGTGATGTTTCTGGTTATGGCTAGAATATTTATTAGTTTTTGCATAATATGCTTGTTTTTGAAACTGTCTGCAAATATCGTTCTGCCTTGTTCATTGGGTTTTTTGAGGTGGTATGATTCAGTTAGTGGGCAGTCATGTAGGTAGTGACTTGGGGTACCTGTGTCATCGCATGGGCATGTGTCTGTGTTTATTCGCTGCATCCTGTGTAAGAATGAGGGGAAGAAGCCATGTCCTGTAAGGAATTGTATTGCTGCTGGATGGCCTATGAGTCGGTCTGTGTCTACTTTAGGATAATATGATTTTGTTGTATAGCCTTTTTCATTTTCGTCCCAGTATGCTTGCCAAAGAATCCAACAAATTGAAAAATTTTACTATAATTTCAAACTAATTAACTCCAAAAAGTGAATTATAATGTTTGGAATGATTATGAATTTTTTATGAACAGCCTACAAATATTTTAGTTGAAAATTTAATTTCTGACTTTTTTGTCCAAAAGATCATGGTCTTTTGGCCCACAGTGCATTGTACGTATCAAAAAAAAAATTTGATTGCAAAAATGTATTTCAAATTTTCTGATTTATCTCAGCTGCATTTTTTTAAATTAAAACAAAAACAAATTTTTAAAATCATTTTGGTTAAAAATATTTAAAAATATACATGGATAGGTATTAATTTAGAAATTTAGAGACAGTGTTTCTAACTGTATAAATTCTATTTCGCTTGATAGAAATTTTTAAATTTATAAAGTGGCATTAATATCTCAATCTCATTTAGGTATAAACTATTTGAGGGCTTTTTGTTAATTATGAAAAATGCATTGATAGATACTTCAATGTAATTCTATAAAAACAATTTGAATTAATTGCTAAAAACTAGTTCTATAAATTTGTTCTTCAATGAATTCATTTTACACATTTTTAATTACTCAATGACACATGAACATAACTTAGAAATTGTTCGAAGCGTATGTAGAGAAATGAATATGATTAGTTTGTCGTACACAGAATTTTTAGAAGAACTTAACTTGAACTTAAAGTGTCATTCAAATAATTATCAAGCTGTTTAAATTAATTCTTTTTATATTAATTAAGATAACTTCAAATTGATTTTATTAAACGGAGAATAAAAATTTAATGCATTGTTCTTAATATTGTTAAAAAATAAAAATACAATTTTCCGCGAAATAAGAAAAAGGTATGAGTGTTGCTAAAGATTAAAAAGCTGTATTTTTTAATTAATAATATACTTTTTCACGAAGAATAAATTTAACTTTTTATATACCATTATTTAAAAGCAATTATTTTTAAAAATTAGAATTTTGGTTTTTTTAGAAAATATTTTTTAAAAACATTATTCATAAAGAAATGCAAAGCGAATGCAAGAGAAAAGAAGACAAATTTTTTTTATTTTGTTGAAACTGTAGATAATTATAATTGCAAAAAAGTATTTTCAATTCAATACTACTCTTAGTTTTTTAAGTTCCATAAATGAGAAATTATTACAAAGACTAAAATTTTTAATGGAAAGTTTTTAAATGATAAATTCTAAGTATAGAAAAAAAAACAGAAGAGAAAATTTAATTTTAAAAACAAATTTTGAATATAGAATATTTTATAGGTTTCTTTCTTTCTTTCATTTCAACTAGCTTCATTAGCAGAATTGATTAAATTTTAATTTGCTGGATAAATCAAATCTTTAACTTTTACATTTTTTACATTAAAAAATAAATTTTTTCCAGTTTCTGATAAATTCTGAATATAGAAATTGTAAATTTATAAAAACAAAAGAAAAAATTTAATTTTAAAAAAGAATTTTGAATACAGAATATTTCGCAGGTTTCTAAATTTTCATTTGCAGGATAAATCAAATCTTTAGCTTTTATTTTTTATATTAAAAAGTTTTTTTATGCAAAAATATATAATTTTGAGCTTAAATTTGTTATTTTATGGAAGTATGCAAAAATCCTAATCGGATAAAAGTGGTTATTTATAGAAATGAAGAAAAAATTTCCTTTTTTTCCAACTGAAATTTTTTTTATAGTAACAAATTAATAATATGTCTTACCTACACTGTGAAACCTTCAGGAGTTTAAAAAAACAAGGACTTTTTCATATATTAAGTTAACAGGTCAGATTTAAGAACAGAAACAAATAAAATTGTCATTATATTTCTCTGTTGAGATACTGTAACCAATCTTCCAGGAATTTTGACTTGGAGTGTTACGAATTATAGCGACGAGTGGTCATGTCAGACTGTTTATGTCCGTTCTGGCGAAGGAAATCGCCATTCAGCAGAAAAGAGGCATAGCATAATTAAAACGTGATTTTACTTCCTTTTTCTTTTCTTCTCCTTCTACTTTTTTTTACAATTTCAAGTAAGAGTAATTTAAAAAAAAATAAGATATAAATGAAAAAAGAAAAAACACCCACACAATCCTATACCTTTCATAAAGTAGTATCTAATGGTTATGCATAAAAGGTTACACAAAACAATAAGAGGTAGCCATTTTAAAATTCAGAGTGAAGGTTGTGCAACACTCGAAAATACTGTAGTGTGAAATATTTATCATATAAATTCCTAGCAACTTTCAAAGAAAAAAACTATATCGAGGTATTTGAATATGGAAATAAAATTCTTCTTATCGCTTCCTCTTCGACACAAAATGTAAAATTGAAAATGTAGTATATTTGTAATACTCTAAATATTATACGCAATATTGTTTTGAAGGGAAAAATACTTTTCTTAACAAGACTTTTGATAGAAGAGAGTAAAATAATTTCAGTTCTTTTTTTTAAATTTGTTTCATATAATATTGCATTCATTAAAAATTTTTTAATAAATTAAGAATACATGTAACGTTCTGAAAAAAAAAATATATGCGAAAAAATGCCTTTTCTTTCTATAAAAAGATTAGATAATTAAGTATTAAAAATGAACAAATTTATAAAACAAAATTTCGAAATCAATAAATTAATAAATAAATAACTTTGTATAAATTAGTGATACTATATTTTGTAAAATGGGACGCAAAGTTTATTTCGAGAATTTATGAGGGATCGTAAATTTCATTCAAATAGTAATATAAATATAAAGATTACTGAATTATAAAATGTAGTAATATAATTATAAAAAAATAACAATAAAATGAGCTATGAAACAAAAACTAGATGCAGAAGAAAAGTGCGCATGCCATGAAACAAGTTTGTTGTCGCATGCGGTGGGAAGGTACTTCCAATCCCTTGCAACAGACAATGAAACCACTTGAATGACTAAACGATTAAAAAAAAACGTAGCATTTTCTTCTTTTTAAAAATAATTGCTGGCGAAAAATACATTTGTAAGCTATTTTTATATATCATATTATATTAAGTAAGCGATTATTCAAAGGTTTTGTTTTAATACTTAATAAAGAAACTCATTTCAGTTATTAATAGAAAACGTAATAGAAATACTAATATACTAATAGAAATATACTAATTGGAAATGTGCTTGCTAAATTTTGTGTTAAAAACATGGATATGTCACTGGAATTAAATAGGATTTGTTCCAATATAACGTAATTAGATTGCTGGAAGTTTCGAACCACTTTCACTATCCAGGGAAAATAACTTATGGTTGCGTATTTTTTTTTTTCGAAGTTGTTAATAGTACTGGTTTTTCTTTCGATTAAGAGAACTTTGTTTATAACTTAGAATGCTTTAAACCACAATCACATTTATTACCCTACCCCTTAGATGCTTAAGTAATATTTGAAATTACCATACCTGAAGCAGTATATATCTTATTTTAATCTATCATCTTTCTTTATTTTCAGGTAAGTGATGGTTGCCAAAATGAAAAATCTAATAATTCCAGAGGACCTAAGTAGTGGTATGCTTAGTATTCATTGTTTTACTTTTAAAACTTATGCTTAAAATTTTTTTAAATCCATTCACATTTTTCTTAGCATTTGATCAAAAGCATTTAGATCAGAAGAAATTTTTATTTCTACACAACTGTTTTTTCCTGAAGTGTTTTTTTAATTTTGTATTCATCGATTTTTACTGTGCTTTATAACCGTCTAACCATCTTAGTTGTGGTAGCGCTTCGCGCTGTCGTGCCACAGGTCCCTGGTTCGATCCTCGGGCTGGGCAAGGTTGACTCAGCCTTTCATCCCTTCAGTGGGTCGATAAATGAGTACCAAGCAGGCTTGGGAACTAAACACTGGGGTTTCCGCGTTCGGCTGACCACCTGACCGGAACATCTGCTTCTGCACCCCAGAGCCCAAGGTCAAGAAAACTGAGATGGGCACAGTAGGCCTTGGCCCTCTATGTGCTGTCGCGCCGCTGAGTTTAGTTTAGTTTTATGTATATATATATATATATATATATATATATATATATATATATATATATATATATATATATATATATATATATATATATATATATATATATATATATATATATATATATAATTTCGCTTTCACCTTAATTTCGTTGTTTTAATGATCAAAAAGGATTTTCATCTAAGTTCAGAAATAAAAAATCAATTAAATCTGTATTATTCAGTCCCGGCGTGACCAAATATCTTAATCTTAATTGTTGGTCCATCTTTCATTATATTTATTATTTAAATTTTTCTTTTTTTTTTAAATACAATTACTTCATTACCATTGCATAGAAAAGAAATAAATTCAGTCCTTTTTCTGGTGTTACGTTATCATTTTATGTATCGATAACTTTCTTTTTGCTGTGGTACGTCTGTTGAGTCAATATCTTTGTTCTCTAACGAAATAATTACATTTTTTAAACATGATTGCATTTATTTTTACTTTCAGAAAGATAATTTCTCAGCATTCTCAGTAAATATACTTAAAGCACTTAACAATTTACGCCGTTACTTGAATAATTAAGGTAGCTTATAAACTAATAAGTTCATTTAATGTTAATAAGTTGAATAAGTATCTTTCGTAGTTTAAGCGTGATACGTAATTGACTTTCGTTTATAGGAGTTTGAGGGTACGAGTGATAAGTGTTTGGTTTTTTTAGTATTAATAGCTTTTATAGGAACTTCTTAATCTTTTTCTTCATTAATTATTATTTATTATTTTATTTAGTGTTCCCAGAAATTGTACTTAGCAGTTACAAATTATTGCTTTTTACAATTTTTGATAAATATTGTAATTACAAAATTAAACTACATTTGTTTTTTGTTTTATTTAAAGGAAGAAACTCTTTCGTTAAAAGAATTAACATGAAAAGATAATTAAGAACTAGATAAGAAATATATATATATATGTATTTGTAGAGAAAACATAGAAAAAATTACAGAACAATGAAAGAAAGGAGGGGGGGGGGGAATTAATAATAAAAATAATAAGAAACCGGGAAAAAATCCGGAAAAAAGGAAAAAGTTTATAAAAATCCAGAAAATAAAAGATAGTCTAGTAGATAATCTCTTCATCATCTCACACGATTATATTCGCAAAAGCAGTGCTTTCTAATATTGTATCAATATAACCAAAACAAAATATATCGATACAATCGATATATTTCGCTATTGACAATGTACAAAAGATATATATTGATATATTTTGCTTATATTATATTTTTTTAGATTATATCTTTTATTTTCTGGATTTTTATTAATTTTTTCCTTTTTTTCGGATTTTTTCCCGGTTTCTTATTATTTTTATTTTTATAATTAATTCCCCACCCTCCTTTTTTTCATTGTTCTGTAATTTTTTCCATGTTTTTCCTACATTTGAACCAATTTTATGAGTTCTATTTACTTGCAGCTTATGCGCTGTAAATATTACTTTTACTATTTTTCTTAATTTCCTTCGTGTTTTTTTTTCTTTTGTTTTTATTTAATATATAGATTAAAGTAATTAAAAAACAAACATTTAAAAAAAAGAGATGAGAAAATTTGAAAAAAAAAAAGAATTGGTTACAAAAGATGCTTGAATTTTTTATAAAGGCATTCCAACAAATTTACTTTGCTAGCAAAATATTTCAACATACATAAAAAACAAGTAAGAATTATTAAACTCCTTTCATAAAAGTAAAAAACCTTTATAAACAATGATTTGGGCATTTGTTATAAGTAACTAACATAACAAGTTAAATCATTCATTAACAATATTTTCTCTTTTGGAATACTGCATGCGGAATAACAAGTTTCTTTTCAAAATGTTTCATTTTTAATTTTTGAAACACAGACAGCATTTATTTTAGCAAACAATTTGAAAAATGAAATAAACGTAATCTGAACAACTTTTTGTTATCTTAATTACATTGCCTTTTTTTTAATATTTCACTTATTCCTTTAAAATTAATTAACTTCTCTTTGAAATTTTAGAAATATTTAAATACCAAATACAATTTTAATTAGCAAAAAATTGACTTTTAAATTAACATCCTTTCGTTGTTAAATGTGACTGAAGTTATAAACGTTTGAAATTATGTTTTAGTTAGTTATATGAAGAAAAAGAATATTTAGTTGTTAGATTAAAAAAATATATTATAAACGAAACATTTAAAAACCCTTATTGCGGTTGATGGAACAAGTAAAATGGTTGCAATCAAGTAAGAAACTCATTTGTGATCACAGGCTGATAAATCTGTATTTATATTTATTTATATAAATATATTTTATATACATAATATATTAATAAATATATTATATAGTCTAAAACCACCAGTTTTAGCATTCTTCGTTTATTGTCAGCAGATTATTTACATTTAAGTAAGAAATGAACTGACTTTTTTGATGTTTTACATGCTCTCATTTGTCTACAAAAAAAAAAATTAGTCATTAGAAAATCTATGTATGTTTGCATTACAAAACTTATTCTTTAAAAATTGTATTTGTATTGTGACTTTGCTGACTCTTATCTATAACACATCTTTAATTAAATTTTTTATTGAGAATACCAAAGACGGCGGCTTTATACCAAGTAGTATAAAAGAGCATCTTGGTGTTGCACTACAAAAGGAACCATTCTTTGGTTCGACTTGGTTCTTTGCGTTATGCGCGAACGCTTATGTTTTAAGAACGTATCTGTAGTGTTTCACTACACAACTTTGATGTTAAATAGTTACCACCATTTTTAGTGTACATTACTTAATTTTTAGAAACCCCCTTTTTTACATTATATTAAATGAGATACACTGAATAAAGTGTTTATTTTAAGTTAATGAGTGAGTTTACACTAGGTTTACGGGCGTTTCTTATATACCTATCTCTACGAACACGCGTCAATTTGACGCATGAACGAATACATATTACAGCACTTAGAAAGCAGTGTAATTATATACTATAAGAAAAAAATGGTAATATGAGATATATATTTATGGAAAGTTTTTATTTTTCTATAATTTTACTGTGCATATCTCTCTGATCAATTGACATCACTCTGACATCAATTGACATTCTGCGTTTGTTCTTTCTATTATTGCTTATCGGCAACAGTTGCTTATCGCTTGTTTTATTTGAGATAACGATATCGGACAACGGATCGAAGTATTGTCCGTTCATTCCTATTTATTATTCATGTGATGTTTGCATGTTTACTCAAAATTTTGTCTAAATTATGATCTCGTCAAATTGACGCATATCCGTAGAGATAGGTATACCACGAAGAGAATTTCAATATTTTAACAATTTTGATGAAAATAGACTTCAATATATATTTACCTCGATCAATGGATAAAACTCATTACAAGAGATAAAATAAAAAGGCAAACGGGTTTGTAATTTTTCTTATAAAATTCGAAATGTGTTAAAATGACGCGTCCCGTAAACGTAGTGTTAATATTGTAAATGACACTCGTAAAAAAGTGAATGATTCCTTATAAAATTCGAAATGCGTTAAAATGACGTGTCCCGTAAACATACTGTTAATATTGTAAATGACACTCGTAAAAATTCCTTATAAAATTCGAAATGCGTTAAAATGACGCGTCCCGTAAACCTAGTGTTAATAATGTAAATGACACTCGTAAAAAAGTGAATGATTCCTTATAAAGTTCGAAATGCGTTAAAATGACTCGTCCCGTAAACCTAGTGTTAATATTGTAAATGACACTCGTAAAAAAGTGAATGATTCCATATAAAATTCGAAATGCGTTAAAATGACGCGTCCCGTAAACCTAGTGTTAATATTGTAAATGACACTCGTAAGAAAGTGAATGATTCCTTATAAATTTCGAAATGCGTTAAAGTGACGCGTCCCGTAAACCTAGTGTTAATATTGTAAATGACACTCGTAAAAGAGTGAAAAATTAAGAGTTTTTAAAGGTAAATAAGAGTTTTAAATAAAAGTTAATAATATGCATACTTTAAAAGTTAACGATAGTTTCTTTTTTTTTTTAAATTCAAAAATAGTCATTAAGTAAAAGTGATTAACTAAGTGAATAAAAGTCTTTAACATACAAATCGTATTATTTTTCTTCTATGTGCTTAAACTCAATAGTACGGAAAACGTAGGTATCAATAAATTGGTGTGGTTATCAAACCGTTGGTTAATGTTTCTTTTTCGAAGAACAAGAAAGACATTCTATTTATTGAATGCAGCTTCGAGAAGAAAATCGCATAATGCACCCCCATGGAATGCTCTTTTACCGCATTTAACCCAACACTTTGATCTTATCGATTTCGCATAATAGTAGAAAACGTTTCCTAGTATCGATATTACCCTTCAATATTGGTAACGGTGCGATTTCTTAAAACTTGGACCCCACGTGGCCTGAGAAATAAAACAGATCGAATCTAATAAAAATTCGCCAAATATGCGGCCACCCAATCGCCAATAGTTGATAGATTCTTTGGAATCGGAAAAATGATTTTATATCAGACGAGAAAAGTTTTCTTTTTGATATTTTGAATGAATGGAATACAGACTTTGCTATTTCTAAACTATTTGTTTAAGACCTATTCGAGGGAAGTTTCATGACCATATTTTACAAGTATATGGCTTAAGTCAGCAAATAAATTTCCTGTGTTGTTATATATTTCTGAGTGTCTTACTAAACGGTTGTCATTTATTTTGAAAAGAACTTGTCAAAATAAAACTTAAATTATATGTAATTTTAGATCTGCTATGAATAAATGGTTATAAAACGTAACACCTGAATAACTTTTAATCTAATGCTCAGAATTTAAACAACCAGTAAGCCTTTTTCTATTTCAAAAAACAGGCCTTTAATATTTTAATAAGTTGAGGGTAGATGCTTTCGTAAATTACAAAATCAGACACAAATACGCACGTTTGCAGCATAAATATATACTTTTTTTTTTTACAATGGAATCCGATTTTTGTACCCCAATTGAAGTAAAATTAAAGATATATGATTACCATAGTTAAGGCATGAAAGCTCTTTTAAAATTAATTAGCTCTTAATAATAACTTAATTTTTTCCACATTTTGTCTTATATCTATAATTAGTGAAGCAATAAAACATTCAAATTTTTTGCATGAAATTTTCATTGGATAGGCCAGTATTTACTTGTTAATTTAATGATAATTTCGTGCAAACAATACTTCTTTTAAATTACTAGACTAAGTTTCTATGTCTAATAGATTTTAAGCAACAAAGAAAAATGTAATGTAAGGGGAAAAAAAAGATTAAAAATTCACAAAGAACAATTAAAAATTTCAACGACTTTCAAACAAATTGGAAATTCGAAAAAAAAAATTAATTCCAAGTTGAGTTCTTAAACAACTATTGCTCTCTCAGTTGAACTCTGTTGTTGCAACAACTTTGCGGCATATAAAGCGGCATGTAGTTCCAACATTGCGGATTATACCATACGGTAGTACAGTATAATTTCCGACTGGTCCACAGTTCCGTATGGTACAATTTCAACTAGGTTCTCGAACTAATTATCGAATTTCATTTTTTAAATTTTATTTTAATCGCTGTACACTTTCTATCCTTCTATATATGATACACTTCTAAGTCTAATACTTCGAGATTTATAGTCTAGTATACTTCATAAAAATACCTCTAGTCTTATAGTCTAGTATCCTTCATAAAAATACTTCTAATTTAATAGTCTAGTATATTTCATACAAATACTTCTAGTCTAATAGTCTAGTCTGATAGCCTACTAAGTCTAATAGTCTTTTATTTTATTTTATAACCGTCGTTGAACATCCCGACCCTATTTTTGAGCTTACGACTACGAATGTTCAACTCCGTAGCCTTGTAATTTTGAACCCAATCCAGAAGACAAGGGAACCCGTGTATGAAGTATTTGGAGAAAGTTGCCTTCAGTGAGGACTTTTTTTAAGGAACAAGCCCGCATTTGTGTTAAATGGAGAGGAAAATCACGATAACCTCCTACGGTTCAGGGCTAAAGAGAATAGAAGGGCTGGTTCACTCCTTTGTAGTATCTCTTGCCGCGCCGATCCTCCGACGTCACTCTAGTGACGTCACTTTGGCGCAAAGCTCGCACTTTTACTTCAAGAACGGAGCGTTTGGCCTTACTAGCTCTAACTAATATTGGATCATTTCTTTTTGCGAGATATTCTAAGACATTTGTTATTTTCTATAATTACTTTCCTCAGTTTTCGCAGTGAATTTACAAGAATTTAAAACTATTATCGAAATGCCAGTTTGCGCGATTGCAACTTGCAAAAATTCTGATATAAAAACAAAAGAAAAAAGTATAATTTTTCGCGTGTTCCCTAAAGTAAATGAACAACTATGTAAGGAATGGATTCCGAAATGACACAGTTAATATAAAACCGCAATACGTTTATTCTGTCGTAAAGAACTTTTATAAAAATTCATTATCTAAATAGAAACCGCCTCGCTACTTCATAAAGAAAGGCAGGTGAAAAGAATTAAAAAATAGATAAAGTCAAAAAAAATTAAAATGTAAGTAAAAAGTATAAATAAAATATATAGTATATAGTTGAAATTCTCCTAATTTCATAACATATTTTTTAATGTAGTTATTCTAAATATTTATGATTTTTTTTAAGAATTATATTCTCTTCAATTTAAATATCTATATATTATATCATCGTAAATTTAAATGTCTAAAAACAATTGTAAAATTTCTAATGTCATTATGAACCTAAATTATTATTTTGTTTCAGTAATTAGCGTTTAAGGTTGATGTTTCCTAATGATTAAGTATGAACAAATTGCTATTAACGACATATTTTAAAATCAGGGATTCTAAATTTAACTTAACTTATCTTTATAAAAGAATATGTAGATAAAAAAAGTGTCGATATATACCTTCATTTTTCTTAATAGTTAAAGTTAAAACTGAACTTTTTAAAATAAAGTATTTATCGTGTCATTTTCACCAACTAGCAAAACATTTTTTATAAGTTTAAAATGGTATTTTTTTAATATAATAACCAAGAAAGATTTTTTGAACTATGTTTATGAACGGAAATAATGTGTTAATTACGTAAAGTTTGAAGGCTAATAACCAGAAAAAGTCTAACTTATTTTTACAAGAGAAAGATGCAAGGTTATCATATCTTTGCTTGCGATCTCCGAGATCTGTAGACACAGTGACGTCATGAGGAGGGAAATCGTAGCTTCAGCTCTAAGAGCGGAGTGAACTAGCCCTTGTATTCTCTTTAGCCCTGCTACGGTTAGCCTGATTGCAAGAGGACTCCAACCCGTGATCCGTCTACCACTACGGATATTTAACGTCAGCACTGAGGTGGGTGCAAGCTGGATGCAGAATTTGTATCGACCTGCCATCGCTGGGATTCGAGCCCGGTTCACCTCATTGGTCTAATACTTCTATGTCTAATAGTGTTTGCACACTAATTCAACGTTAAGTTGAGCGCCCCAAACAGCGGATTTGGCATGAACGGTACTCACGATTTTTTAATATATAGAGCGATTTTATTATATTTATTATTTGGTATATTAATATTTGAAATATTCTATATTGTAAAACAGAGAAATGTTTACACCATGTGTTAATTGGATCTTTACTATTAAATTGCTAATGATAAATAATTTATGGAGAAAATCCAAAATTTCAATCGATTAGCTTAGCACTGAAATTCCAAATTTTTCCATTTCTATTTTCAAATCTTAATTTCAAGAGAACTATTTGACCAATGTGATTCAAATTTTAAATTTTGTCATTTTATACTAAAATGGTGTAAAAATCAGCATGCTACTACAATACTTTTTCAACAATATTAATATAAAAAAAAAAGACCCAAATAATATATGCATGGAACTTTTGCCGGAAGACATATTATCAATCGATTCATTGCGCTGCACATGGTTGGTTTGAACCGCAATTTTAAAATCAATCTTGTTCTTTGTTTTACTGCTTTTCCTTTTATTTTATATAAATACAAAAAAATTTAAATCCTATTTAATTCATAGAACATGATTAAAATGCTCACGGAAAAGTAATCAAAAGCATTTTAATTATTAATTAAAATGTCAATAAATTTCTGCAAACTTTCACGCTTGGTTTTATATTAATTAGTAAATTGATTTCCCGTAATTAATTCTATCTGATTGAGTAAAGTTAAAACTCATTAATAAAATCAGTTCAATTACTGATTACCTGAAATAAAAAGGTATTTTCAGCAAGTTGCATTTTTTTATTTACTCTAAACGCATATTTAAATATTTTATTAAAGATGTTACCTGCATTTCTTATATTATTCTGCTTTCCATTTTAATCGAAATAGATTTGAGGCAAATAAAATTAAAAAGATTCGGAACTAAATATCAATTTGATATTCTTTTTTGATTCTTTGGTAATCTGTTTCGCGGTTGTTGGGGGATGACTTCAATTAGAATAATTTAAACATTATTAAAATTTCGGCTGAATAAATCTTATAGATTATTTTCAGTCATTTCATATTTCTAATCTCAAATTATAAATTATTTTCATAGCATATTAATTTTTTGCCACTATCTCTGTTAATTGGTAGATAACAAAATAAGATTTTTTTTTATAGTGGGATTGAAGGACATGCTTAAATGACAGTTAAGTGAATTTGTGTAAGGAGAAATTTATGTCATTTATATAAGAATGTCATTTCGGGTAAAAAAAACAACATAATTTTGTTAAAAAGTCAATATATACTGTTTTTTAACCATTAATTTGGTAAATTTTACGTTTTGGTAACTGTTTACCGAAAAGTTTGGTTTTCAAAGTGATAGTTGTTACCACTCATTCAGTAAAAAAAATAAGAAATTGAAAAGTAAATTTAACCAAATAAATGGTTTTTATGCCAACTCGAAGGTATCATGACAAAACTACCAGGTTATACCACATTTTTACCACATAATATAAAGCTATATTTCATTGATAACTTTACCAAAATCATTATTAAATCGCTTCTGTAAAAAATACTAAATTTTTTGGTGGTCCCATAGAGGAAGAAACTGGCAAATTTTACCATATTCTGGTAGTTATGACCATATTTTTTTGTCAGCGTGGGAAAACCTACTTTAGAAAATATAGATAAATTTGGAATTTCCAAATAACTAAATAATTAAAATAAAAATAACTAAATAACAATGTTTTAGTTGAAAACTACCTAATTGAAAAACTACTGAGAACAAATTAATGTTCTGCCATTAAAGCGAAAATATATATAACCGGCGTTTGTAAAGACGGGTTTGGGTTTACCATTACTACAGTTACACTCCATAGCTTAATAATTTAGAACCCAATCTAGAAGACAAGAGAACTCCTGGAACAGTATTGAGACAAATTTGATTTCGTGGAGGACTTCTTGATAGAACTAATTCGCCTTTGCGTTACATGGAGAGAAAAACCACGAAAACCTCCCAAGGTTAGCTCGACGGCAAGGGGACTCTAACCCATAATTCGCCTACTACTAAGAATATTTTACGTCAGCACTGTGGTCGGTGCAAGCCGGATGCGGAATTCGTATCGACCAGCCATCACCGGGATCGAACCCCGGTTCACCTCATTTCAAGGCGAATGCTCGATCCCCTGACCCATCGCGGCTCTAAAGCCACGATGGGTCAGGTAAAGTATAAGTAAATTTATTCAGGTATAAGTATTTATTCAGGTAAAGTATAAGTAAATTTATTCAGGTATAAGTATTCAGTAAATTCAGGTATAAGTAAATTTAAGTATAATTTTATTAAAACCAACTACTGCTGATTAAGATGAAGTATGCTTAACTATAATGAAAGCCACTACTGCCCATTAATTAGTAAAATTAGAAAAAAAAATATTATAAAAATAACTACTGCCTGTAATAATAAAAATTAAGTATTACCATTGACTATTATTAAGTTCTACCTGTTATAAGTTTAAGGAATGTATCATTATTTTTCAACTACCACATATTAATTATATTTTGAATTGGCAATTACACGATTATAACCTCATTATAATATTTATTTTAACCTCATTTTAAGCTATTCATAAACACATGCAATGAATTCATTCGGGAACAACTCGTTTAATTTTATAATGGGGGGAAAATGACATTACTTCTTTACAGGTAAATGTGATTGCGCAGTTTGTAGTATTTGCCCTTTTTTTTCTCGCAAATTACTTTGTCTTTCCACAAATTTAGATAAAATCACGAGTTTATTTAACAAAGTTGTCCCAGAAAACTATTCGTCTGTCGTGACTTGGAAGAACGCGATGTCACCTGGAGAGTTAAAATGTAATCATGAAATTCTTAAGAGTTCTATTACAGAATCCACGCCACTGCACTGAAGTGTTAAAAATTGCATGAATCTACTACCTCTCTGGGTAAGTCATAGCTGTCAAAATTTACGACAAATAGTGCTTCATTAGGGAGTGTTTTATTCCAGAAATATCCCTGGTTAATAATTTAATATTTCCTTTTGGAAAAGCTTGTTTTATTAATACTCTTTAAGAGGAAAAGAAAGTCATAAAATAGTCTTTAAAAGTCATCGAATTTACACAATTATCTGATAGAACAATAAAATCAACAATTTCTAAACTATGTTCATCTATAATAGATATTTAATTTTGGAAGGAATATTTACTTAAAGAATATTACAACTGTAACTTACAACAACAATAGAATTTATGTTAATTTAAAAGCAGATTGTGAAAGCCAGCTTAAATATTAAAGCAAAGTTTTGTTCATGGTAAATATTGTCTTCAATTATTATTTTATTTTCTAACAATAGCACTTGATATAGATCATTGGCCAAAGTCAGCCTTTTGTAGATAACCTGTTTCTAGTAGCAACAGCGCATAATGTAGGAGAACTTTCAAGAGTCTCACTCCAAATTTTGTCTCTAAGCATTTATTTTTACACAGAATACTAATGGTTCGAAACAATGAATCCTTGCAAAATATCGCCCTTGTTATATGTCTTTAAAATGAAAACTTTAGATATCAGAGAAGAAGTAACGCCTCAAAGAAAAATTAAACAATGTTGTAGATCAAATAACCGAAAAGATTCGGACTAACTACTATACAAACTCTGTAAAAAATGATTTTCAAAACAAATATTTGGAAGTCTGATATCTAGGTTGGGTCTTAAACATCGAAACATCTTATATCGTTTAAGGAATAGTGTCGACTAATGGCATATCTAATTTATATCTTATTATTACTAATAAAAAATTAAATTAAGATTATTATATGATAAGTAAAGTACCTGTAGAAAGACACACGAAAAAAAATTCATAATAGAGAAGCGCCCCTATCGGCGTACGATGGTATTACTGGTTATGTGTTCCCAACCAATTCTTAATTCTTATGATGTGCCTCGCTCCCTAAAACTGAACACATTTACGTTGGTTATCATAAATTAAAGTGACATAAATGACAAAAATACAGCTCATAAATTTAACTAAACTGACACACATTATAGTGCACATAATAATGAATAAAATAACATAGAAAGTATTAAACAAACCATTATGGTGTTACAGAAACTAGCATATGTATGACATGAATAAATTAGATGCGTCAGTTTGTAATAGAAAAAGTACCTCCAGTATGGAGTATGATCAACTCTAGCAGCAATACAGCACATACAGCTATATGTTAAGTTTACAATTATGGGTTCTACTGGTTCCGTTAGAAGTGTCAGCCATTGCTCTTGCAAGTGTGGTAAAGGTCTGAAGAGGAAGATTGAGGGCAGTCACATATCTTTATAAAGCAATCCGAACTAGCTCGATAGGAATCCACTAATCCAGTAGCTCACTCCATGCGCTGAATTGTTTGCTGCTGAAGATAATCAGCCACGATGCCCTGTGATGCGTTTTGTTATCGTCCTCTAGCTCGAAATCATCACCTATTGCACCAGCAAGGACGCACATAAACGTCAAGAATGCACATGAGCATTCATGCTTCCACGTGGAAAGATATGCATGACGAAAGAGATACCACCCCACACACAGACTCTGCTTTCTTGGTATGCATCTCTTTCATAGATCAATACCGTGTTACATGTTTTCTTCAAATCAAACAATGCCTACTATCACTTTGGAGGCTGAGCCTGGACTCATCTGTTAAGATAACAGCCATCAATTGATGAGCTGTCCAGTGAACCAGTTGCTACTCCCACCTCACACGTTCCCTTCTTTGGTGTGACGATAGTGATAGGTAAATAGTTGGTCGCCTACTTGACAAAACTACGATCATGAAACCTTGAACGCACAATAGACGTTGACACGAACCTTCTAGTTGCTGCACTAAGAGAGCATCTGAGCTGAGTCCTGAACTGCTCGGCACACAATTTCGCAGACCTATTTAAATGCAGCCCAGACACATTCTGTGTAAATTCTTTTGATGACTAAATAGACATTAAACAGCCAATCGAGATCAATATTAACATTTTCGGAAGGGTACCACGGTGTTTGTTGGAGATTGTAAGCTGAATCATACACCCGTTTCGGATACACAAGTTCATATATGAAATATGATTCGAAAGCTAGGCCTTTTTTCAATTTTACATGAATAGTGAATGAATAATTTATATTGCGTTGAAAGCAGTCTACGATCTTGTGCAAGTTATTGGGCACGCTGGCAATGGGTGCCTAACTGGTTTTTATGGATGTCTAACTTTTTATGCCTAACTGGTGAATAACACCCAGTTCTTGTATATGCATGAAAGGGGTTCGGAGAGTCACCATTCGCTCTTCGGTAGGGTTCTATTCTCTCAACCACTTTGGTACTTTTGATTTGGTACTGAATCCTTTAGTTTTACCGTTTGTGTGTAACGCTTAAGGTATTCCCGTCTACGTTCTTTGACTTTTTCAGCCTCGGTAAGTTTATGCCTAGGCATCGTTTTTTTCTTGCTTCAACTCTTTTTGAACTTTTGGGACCGTGTCAATCAGTTTGGACCCTCTTTATGTGTGATATTCACCTGAATGAGTATTGAAAGCGATCCAGTTTGAACTATAGGTTAGAATTTCCGACTCTTAATTAAAACAATAAAAACAAAAAAAAAACGTTCAAATGATGAAATTCTCTTTTCTTCACAACTCGAGAAGTGTTTATGGGATCGCTCTGGTACCATATCTCAAAAATAAACTCATCAACTTAATGCGTAACAAAATTAAAAGTGAAAAAAAGAATTCTTAAAAAATTATCAAACAGCAGCAGTCGCAATAACAACGCATGCGCACACTATTACTGTTACTCTTACTTTTGATTATTGTAGCTGAAAGGTGATATATATATATATATATATATATATATATATATATATATATATATATATATATATATATATATGTATATATATATATATATGTATATATATATACATATATATATATATATACATATATATATATATATATATATATATATATATATATATATATATATATATATATATATATATATATATATATATATATATATATATATATATATATATATATATATATACTAAAATGAAATGAACAAACGCAGAAGGTTTTCTGCAATCCATAATTATTTACATTCTTTAGCGCGGTTTTAAAATAAAGTTTTAGAAAGATAATATTTTTTTTTTCCTCTTCGAAATGCAATCGATTTTTGATGAAGATAAAACACATAACACCCCTTCTCTCCTACTTCAAACCTTTCTCTTTCAACGTATTGATTGCTCTGAGAAAATCTTGGCCCAGCACACGTGCTCCCGATACAAATAAAAGCAATTCTATTGGAATGACAGATGAATGGAATTAGTTATTGATTCGAACTTTGTACACACACGTTTAACAACTTCATTGGTCTCTCTCTCTTAAAACTTGAACAGAAACGATACCGATATATCGACAACTATCGATATGGCCTGCGAGTTAAATAGCCCCTTTCCCCAATTTGAATTTCGAAACTATATCGTTTCCAATCTACTGTTGATTTTTAATTTTATGGTTTGCGCTCATTTTGCTCTGCTTGCGTAAAAAGGAGTATTGATTTTTTTCGGGGGGAAGGTATTGATGAAGTAAGATAAGAGTCCAATTGCGTGATAATTATTTAAATGAGTTTCGTGATTTATATATTGACTCTTTTACGGGTATTTTTATCTGACTGATTAAAAACGCTAGCGAATCAACTCTTTTCAATTTTAAATGCTTTTGTTGTGAAAAAAATTGAAAGACGAAATAGCAGCACTTTAGTGCGTAACATTATTTACTAGCTTATCAATCAAGTTAAAATAATATTTAATGGTTGAATATTTCATGCGCATCTCTGTACTGTGATAAGTCACTTATCTTTTAAATGATAAGACTGAATTATAGAAATTTGCGCACTGTTATTTCCTATGGTAGATGCTAAAATTAATATCGATCAATCGAATAAAAATACAGTTATAAAATCAATTTTTGATAATAATCAATGGTGGAATATTTTAGATTTTCCTCTGTAGACTAATTTTTCTTAATCTCCAGGCTGTTGTCACAAAATGATAAAATGTGCATTAATATCTTGAATCCAGAGAGGTAGTAGATTCATGCAATCGTGTATTAAATTCTTATCAATCTACTACCACTTAAAATATAAATTGTATAATATCGTATCCATATAGCAATTATTGGTTGAATATCGTAGACGTTTCTTTATATTTTAGATCTTTTTATTTTCCAGACGAATGATAAGACTTTTCTAATGTCGGAAAGCGTTTTGTTGGAATTGCGTATGAGCATTACTCTGCACTGTTCTATGGTTCGTACCTCAATACCGTGGAAGGTTTTCGTGGCTGTCCTCTCCATGCAACGCAAAAGCGTATTAGTTCCATCAAAAAGTCCCTTTACGAAGGCAAATTTCTCTCAATACTTGATCCAGGAATACCCTTCTTTTCTGGATTGGGTTCAAAATTACAAGGCTACGGAGTTGAACATTAGTAGTCGTAAACCCTAAATTCAACGATGGTTATAAAATAAAAAAAAAGTGTAGTTGAATAGCCTATGTGCTTATAAGTTACGCACAACTAACAATCTCACTCTCCCAGTTAGCCCTAAAACAGGATGCAGTAATACATCTACCACTCCGGATCTTTTAAAGCCAATTCTGTGGTGGTATTCCGCGGTTATACCGATTCCATGGAACGGTAACTGAACAGCGGTGTTCCGTAATCACCGAGGTTAATATACATTTTTTAAATTCCATGTCAAAATTAAAGTAAACAATTAAACACAATGAAGATCTTAATGGTAAAAGAAGTCAATTTGTCAATCTGAGCCATCACTATTTAGAAAGGGTGAGAGGAAAACATCGAAACTTAATTAATTGCTGGAGGATATATATAAGAGTTAAAAGATTTTTAAAAGACTTTAAGTTTATTTGAACAATCAAACAGATTTTGTTGATTTTAGTCCAACTTTCCTCAATAGTAATATAGATTTTTTTGATTTTTGCCCTTTTTATAAATAATTATCTATTTTTACTTCTTGTTTGAGAAGGTTATTAAAAGTACTTGTTCCGACGGCCATTTTGGAATACCCTATATATGAATTAATTTAAAATATGCTACCACTAAAACTGTAGTTTTTACAATGCGTTCATTATATTGTTATGTAAAGAAAACTTTACAAATTTATTAGTTTTTTTTTATTTTCTTAATACAATTTTATTTCAGCGCTGTCTCAACTATAAAACAAAAAATTACTTTTATAACCAGCATAATTATTAATATAACTAAGAGAAAAATATTGGAATTTACATTATTTAAATACTAAATACAAATTCTTAACCAAACATAAAAGATTTCGAGACATGTTTTTAATTTGCTACAATTATTCTCGAAATTCTCTAAAGTTAGTTTATTATTTGTTAAATATAATTCTTCTCTCAGCTATAATTAACAGAAAAAGAAAAATACCTTTGTAGTTGAAATTACTAATCTGACTAATGATATATAGTTAATCATTTTTATTTACATTTAGTGGCGTTGTAGTTGCTGAAAATTTAATTATCGGCAAGACTTCAGCAATAATGAACAAATTAAAAAGATAAAAGTGCGTTTTAGGAAAATAAAACATAATAAGTAATTAACTTCTCGAAATTTTACGACGGCATGACATAATTAAACGTTTTTCTTTCTTCTTTTCTTTTCTTTTTTTAGTAAGGAATAAATTAAGTTACGATATGGTTTAAAGTGTTTAAAAATATTATAATTTCGAATTAGATTTCAGGGTTTTATTCTTACAGTTCAAGAATTGTTTTGAAGTTTTCACTATGGATTTCCGAACAGTTTATTTAAAATCATTGCAATCTTATTCTAGTAAATGTTTTGAAAGCAACGAGAAACAGAAATATAAAACGTGATAGTTTTTTTTTTCGTGCACTTCTGCCAGCTAGCCTTTTTAAAAACAAATCTAGCTTTAGAACTTTGGAATAACCACTCATTTTATCCGCTTAAATGCAATTAATTTCAACATACGTTATTTTTTGTTTTTGCATTATTCACTATTCATACGCAATATTCTTCCCGAACTAAACTTCATGGGCACTGAATTATTTCGTGACAACTTAATTTAGGAATAACCACTCATTTTATCCGCTTAAATGCAATTAATTTCAACATATGTTATTTTTTGTTTTGCATTATTCACTATTCATACGCAATATTCCTCCCGAACTAAACTTCATGGGCACTGAATTATTTCGTAACAACTTAATTTAGGAATAACCACTCATTTTATCCGCTTAAATGCAATTAATTTCAACATATATTATTTTTTGTTTTGCATTATTCACTATTCATACGCAATATTCATCCCGAACTAAACTTCATGGGCACTGAATTATTTCGTAACAACTTAATTTAGGAATAACCACTCATTTTATCCGCTTAAATGCAATTAATTTCAACATATGTTATTTTTTGTTTTGCATTATTTTTTGTTTTGCATTATTCAATATCTATACGCAATATTCTTCCCGAACTAAACTTCATGGGCACTGAATTATTTCGTAACAACTTAATTTAGGAATAACTACTCATTTTATCCGCTTAAATGCAATTAATTTCAACATATGTTATTTTTTGTTTTGCATTATTCAATATCTATACGCAATATTCTTCCCGAACTAAACTTCATGGGCACTGAATTATTTCGTAACAACTTAATTTAGCAATAACCACTCACTCTTTATCCACTTAAATGCAATTAATTTCAACAGATGTTATTTTTTGTTTTGCATTATTCAATATCTATACGCAATATTCTTCCCGAACTAAACTTCATGGGCACTGAATTATTTCGTAACAACTTAATTTAGGAATAACCACTCACTCTTTATCCACTTAAATGCAATTAATTTCAACATATGTTATTTTTTGTTTTGCATTATTCAATATCTATACGCAATATTCTTCCCGAACTAAACTTCATGGGCACTGAATTATTTCGTAACAACTTAATTTAGGAATAACCACTCATTTTATCCGCTTAAATGCAATTAATTTCAACATATGTTATTTTTCGTTTTGCATTATTCAATATCCATACGCAATATTCTTCCCGAACTAAACTTCATGGGCACTGAATTATTTCGTAACAACTTAATTTAGGAATAACCACTCACTTTATCCGCTTAAATGCAATTAATTTCAACGGATATTATTTTTTGTTTTGCATTATTCAATATCCATACGCAATATTCTTCCCGAACTAAACTTCATGGGCACTGAATTATTTCGTAACAACTTAATTTAGGAATAACCACTCACTTTATCCGCTTAAATGCAATTAATTTCAACAGATGTTATTTTTCGTTTAGCATTATTCAATATCCATACGCAATATTCTTCCCGAACTAAACTTCATGGGCACAGAATTATTTCGTAACAACTAAATTTAGGAATAACCACTCACTTTATTTGCTTAAATGCAATTAATTTCAACATATGTTATTTTTTGTTTTGCATTATTCAATATTAATACGCAATATTCTTCCCGAACTAAACTTCATGGGCACTGAATTATTTCGTAGCAACTTAATTTAGGAATAACCACCTGAATATAATTAATTTCAGCAAATGGTATTTTTTGTGCAACATCAATGAAATCATGCACCAGTTGATTAAAATGGACTCAAAATTAAAAACTCGAAAATTAATTAATTTTTTTGAGATACTGTGTTTCTTAAAACCCGGATTTACCTAAACCGTTTTATTAAATCAGAAAAATGGAGAAATATTTTTTTTTTTTTTTTTTTTTTTAGTTTTCCATTTTTTTTTTTTGTTGAAAATTTTACAAAATATTATTGTTATTTAATGCAATGTTTTAGAAATAGTTCGAATTAAGATTTTGATTTTCTATTCACTTAGTTTTCTTTAAGAAGGAAAGAAAAATCTATTTTTTAAAGATGCGTTAAAGTACAAATCGAATTTAAGCGTAAATTAATCAAATATGAATGCAAAATTAATCAAATAATAATGCAAAATTAATCAAATATGAATGCAAAATTAATCAAATATGAAAGCAAAATTTATTAAACTATTTAAAATCAGACACAATTTTCATAACTATTTGTTTATTATTGACATTTTTCTTTCGCTGCAAAATTTAAGCCCTACATTATGTACTTAATTAAATTTTAATTCAATTCGGTGTTAAACTTATAAATCTCTTACTTTACCGCAAATTAGCATATAATAAAAAAGTTCTTCATTTTAGAAGATTTCAAGAGAATTTGTTAACATGTTCGAAGCTTTTGAAAGTGGTTTAAAGTTTTTTGTTAAAATTTCTAAAGCTTAGTTTCCGAAACAAAATTAGAGAGAAGAAAATATAAACCCATCTTGCATAAATTTTACATTTTTTTTAAAATCTTGTTTTGCATTTTCTTTTGAGACCCTATGATAGACTAATGCCATAAATTAGCGAATAAGAAGTGTTTTTTTTCGATATTTTAATTATTAAAAAAGAAATCGACAAAAATTAGTTTGAATTTTAATTATTTTTTGGGATTTAGAGTACGTTATAATAAAAGTTTTTTTCTTCATTGTTTTTCTCTTTTTCGCAATGGAAAAGAGAACCGCTAAAAGAGATTTGAGAAAGAGAAAGATTGTATTGTGCTAATTTTAATGGCTCATAATCTAATGGCATCAATTTGTATTAATTATTTTTATTTCTTTCGTATTATTTTTACTTTATTGGCGAATGAAAATTATTTATTAAACCACAATATTGTCAGAAAGCTTATAAAAGGAATTTAAACAGAGTTCATTTTTGAAGTGTTTGTCTTTAAATGCTACCACCAATCTATATGTGCTTATATATATCAATATGTAACGAGTAACTTTCAACTTAACAAGTAGAAGATAACTGATACACCACCACCTGACCTGTAAACCAGTTGGTGGTTTATAAACCAGACGGAGTGTTAACGTTACCGGCGTTAGCTTGTTTTATTGTTGGCTTCTTTTGGTTAAAAAAAAGAAAATGAATAGCTTATTTCTTTTGGTTTGCTGAGAATTAATTACATATTTTACTAATTTACCATCATTATCTGATAATCGATTACGAGATCACATACCAAATCCATATATGACGGGCAAGACTTACTTGAAATAGAATTGAACGGACAGTTGCTAACATAAACAAATACCACATTTCAAGAGCCAATCAGGATCGAGCCTGTGCTCCTTACATTATAAATCTTTACATATTTATTTGTACTAAAAAATACGTAGTTTCGAAAAAAGTAAATTCAGAAATGAGGTAATAAAATTAAAAAAAACTCAATTAATTATATTCAATAATTATTTTTAAATTATTTTTGTATAAAAAAATGATAATTTCAATTTGCAACATTTATTTTTCATATTGCAACATTCATTTGCAACATTTATTTTTCATCATTCATCATCATTTCATACTTTTATCGTGTATTTCTTCAAATTGTTTGGTCATGAAACAAAAATTATGAGACCCGAATAGTAAAGTATGTATTTATTTGCCATGAACCTGCCCAAAAAGTTACTTGAATCCAATTTTTATCCTTCCTTAATATTTTTCATAGTAGTTAAAATTACCGACCAATGATAATGAAACCAAATATATCGACAATCACTTTGTAAAGGCATAAAAAGGAAAAAAAAACCGTAAAATATTATTTTTTAAGAGATAAAATTCTACCAATTATCATTTAATGTATTGAACCCTCGCTATCAAGAGAATATTTAAAAGGGTAAAGAAAATTTCATGTATACACGTAAAAAAATGTATTTAGATATTTTACCTGAAAGAATGACATTCAAAATATAATAAATTATCAAAAGGAAAAAAAACTGCGTAGTTTGTTCTATAGTTTAAAGCTTTATGTATAAGATTAAACTTATGTATGAAAAATACAATACATATTTAAAAAAATTTAAAATTTTTAATAAATGAATTGAAAGTTAAAAACTAGTTGAGGAAAAATAACGATTTTGACTTTTAACCCATGTTTTCTCTTATAGTAATACTTATCAAAATATTAAAACATAGGAAACAACTTTTTATCACAGCTTTAAATATACCAAAATTAATTATTTAAAGATCTTAAAGAAATTATTTGGCATTGACTAATGTAATAAATTAAATTATGCAGTCACATGTGGAATACGTGTTATTTCAAAATGTGAAATATTTCGTTATGTAACAGCGAACAATTCAGTATACTGTCATTTCAAGCAAGAGGTCACTATCACCAAATAGAAAGCAGTTGAAATATTTTTTGGGACTGTAATATATATTAACCTACGTTTTTCTTCGAATAATAAATCTCCATTAAATTTTACAAAACTAGGAGCAAAACTTTCTTCCACTTTCGTTTACGAACAGTGAAGAAGAGGGACGATTCCGTTACGGTTGGCAGACAACGGAACACTTTCGCGCCATTCGAATGAAAGAAGGAAGTTGGGTGGATTTTTATTTGTTATTTACAGTTTTTTTTTTTTGTGTATTAGTTTTTCAACTTAAGAATCGCCGCGTGGCCTCGCTCATAGGCGGCACGTACTCCGAAGAAAGTTTGCACGCAAAGAGGGCGATTTATGCCGAACAAAAGGTGCTCAACCGACTGAGACTGGACTCTTCTTTTGTTCCATTTATTAAAGGGTCAACCATCCGTCAAAAGTAAGGAACACCCTTCCTTTGAAACTAAATGACGGTGAATCTTGGAAGTCATAATGTGCGAAGTTTGAAACTCTTTATTCCACGTTCTCCAGTAGTTCAACTATGTGTTCCGTCTGTTTCATTTTGACAATCAAGGCCAATCAACCTTTTTAGAGTGTTGGTGGCATAAAATATTCTTTTCAGATTTATGAAGATGAATTTGGTTTGAATTGTATTCATTTTAAACAAAATTACTGAGAGACAGGTTAAATTGTAATTATTCCTTAAATATTTTGATTCAATTCTTTGTACGTAAATCCATTTTATTTAAGAAAAAATTTACCCTTGAGAGAGAATTACGTGATTTTCTCTTTAGAAAAATTAAATGATGCAAAGTTCTCTTTTAACCTCTTAACGCACAGACTGTTTTAAAAAAACAAGCCAAAAAAAAAATTTTTTTTTAATGTAAAAAAGCACACTTTAGAACATTGTCTTTTCTTTTGGTGGATAATTTTGATATACTGTTCATTTGCTCCGTGGAAAAAGGCTATATTCAGAGATGCTAACTGCTCCGGACACGCCAAAATAATAAAAAAAACGGTAAATAAGTAACAAAGTAAATATTGCAAATATTTGACAGCCTTTGCTTGCTTTTTAAAAGGTATAGCATGACATAAGTACTCTAAAGTGGTGAATTATATAAGGCTACGAATTATTTAGAAATAGTGGTGGATAAAAATCTACTAAATTGAATTTATTAAACCAAGAATCACAATTGATAAACTACCACTTTAAAATATATATTTTTCTGTCCGGAATCATCTGAAATTGGCATCTCTGTATATTTTATTCTTGAATAAATAAGTGTTATAGCTTAAAGTCCTATGTAAATGATAAATATCAATAAAACGATTTTTTTCACTTAGCTTTCACATTGTTATTTTCAATTCTCGATTATATTCGAGTGTGAAAAATTATAGCAGCATAAAATACAACGCCGCTCGAATTATCTCGAGTGTGCACAGTTTGACCTGTTTAGCGCGCTCGAATTAAATCGAGCGCACAAGTTAAAGGGTTAAGAAACGTAACAAATATGCTGAAATTAAACTTAAATCTTTGAAAAATTTCGAATCACTTTCCATTCGTGAACTTAATCTTAACAAAGGAGTTTATGCTAGAGCACCCATTTTTAATTTTAATTAACATAAGGAATAGGTTTTGATAGATTAAATGTTTTTCTTCAAGTTTGTAAGTAGTAATGTAATTTTAAGGGATTCTCTTAAACTATTTTTATTTCCTGACATAGCAATACTCACACGAATTTAATTCTAATAACGCTCCAATAGAAATTAAAAAAAAAATAATTTATGAATTAATGAGTGAACAATGAAATGAATTTAAACATATAATTAAAAGTCATTATTTCCCATGTTCCATTCCAACATTATTTTCCATGTAAATAAAACAGGAAAAAAACCTTTTTCAATTTCAAAAATAATTTTATTAATAAAAAATGTTGAAACACTTTGTAGAAATAGTACTTTCCATATTAATTTTACTTTTATTTACTTATAAACTAATATTTCCCGTTTTACATAAGGCAATTTCTTCTACACGGTGAATTCGTTAAACTAGATGTTTTTTACTTTAAAACCAAAATTTTCCATTAAAAAATTAGATATTTTACTTTTTCTAACTGCTTTCTTTCATTTTAAATTAAAGTAGTTATTTTTACGACAAAAGGGTATATTTCAGCATCAAATGAGATATTTTATTTATGCATAAAATTTGATGTTATCCACTCAAAAAGAGATTCTCTCCAATTTCAAGCGCATAATTTCTTCTGTAAAAAGTGACATTTTCCACTTTCATTGTTGCTGTTGACGTAAGACATTTTAGGCAGAGGAGGTGCGATTGTTCTTGTTTTCCACTGGCGCCATCTATGGCCAAAAATTCGACTTCTGCCCCACCCATACGTCACACCCGTTTTTAGGGCTGATCTATGCATACATCCATTCATTCACCCACAAATCGTAATTTTGACCTGAATCAGAGAACGATCAATCTCCAATTCAGTACCCCAGAGATATTGATTTGTTATGGGAACATGGAGGACTTTGAGACTCAACAGATTTAACGGGCATCAGTCACCATTTACTACACGGGGATTCTTCGGCAGCACGGATCGAACCCACGACTTCTTGGACATGGGCCCAGTGCCCTACCAACCAGGCTATCCCGGTCAATCCACTTTCATTAAACAATTGTAATGATAGAATTATTAAAGCCGGTCATAGTTTTTTTCCGGCCTCATCATAGAAGTAACAACCACTTTAAAGGGGGGGGGGGATTGTTTTCTGTGGGTAGATAGGAGTCTTCGAATCGGCATACCCGATCGATCCCCCTTTTTTGCACACGACTGATTCATCAGTTTGTTTACTTAAAGTTTCTGAATAAAATAACAGCTTCCTTGGATTCATTTCATTTTTACTGGCCCTGGTAATCTAATAAAGTTAATAAATCTATTTTCCGGAAGAAAAATAAAATTTAACGATGTAAAAAGTACATTAAAGTACTTGCATGTATTGATTTTATCGTAATGATTTTCTTTGACACTTATTGTTGAAAGTAACGTTTTTTTTAAAGTTTTGAAGTGTCCGTTTATTCGGATGATGGTAACATAGCAGTAATTATTCGCAAATATATTCGTAATTTAAATGTCATTACCAAAAGTTCCCGAATAGAACTTTTTTGGAAAATTTATAGCTCAGTTTTTTTTTATTTTTATGTACGCGAATCTCATATTAATGATACGTTAGCAAATGATTGTAAATTTTACAGGATATTGGGAGTTTTATTTATTCATTTATTTGTAACTAAAAATATATTAAATAGATATTATAGTGATACAAGTATATTTTATGCACAGAACATCGTTTTTTATCTGTAGAACACGAAAATTATGCATTCTCATCCTTTTCAAAAATGTATTAAACTACCTCATTAACATTAAACTACATCATCAAATGTGTTAAACTAACTACCTAAATCATTTCAGCATTGATTTCAAATTTATGCTTTAAAATAATTCACCAGCTTACTAGGCTACATCTTATATCTTATCGGTTTGAGAAAAAAAAATCTTAATTTATCGAAAGTTACAGTTAGGAGAATAAGAAAGAAAAAAACAGACTAACGTTTAATTGAACCCTCTATTTCGTTGTTTCAAATCTTCAAAGAAAAGAACGTAGCCAAAGAGATCATTTCGCCTTTTTTTCAGTTGCTTGATTAAACGTAATAATTTATTGGAGTAGTTAGACAAGTATTAATCCCGAACTGGCATGAACATATAATTCTTTGTTGGTCATAATCGGGCCTTCTACTTTGTTGTCGCAGATCACCGAAGTCAAGCATCACTGGCTACGGTCAGTGTGCGGGTGGGTGACCACTTCGATCAGTCTGCGTACGGACCGAGGGTGTGCGGTATTGGTCCTCATTAAACTGTGCTACCGTAAAGTGCTCGACTTCGCGTGCAGGTCGTCGGGCTACCGAAGCGGGGGTGCCATCCCCTCCACATAGGATCAAAATTGTGATGGCATGTCTTCGGATCATCCTCCGGGATGTTTCCCAGACCGTCGGCAATAGCCCATTGTGCAGCTCTAGTGCGACGTAAATTAACAACAACAACAACAACTTAGTTGTTTCAGAGGAATCTAGTAAAAGAGACCATTTCTCATTTTCTTCGTCCCGCAGAGGATTACTCGTAAGGACACGGTGCCCAGTAGAACACCGAAGTCAAGAATCACTGACTGCGGTCAGTGCGCTGGTGGGTGACCACTTTGATCAGCCAGTGTAAGAAACGAGAGGGTGCGGTATCGGTCATCATTAAACTGTTTTACTGCAAAATGTTCGACTTCTCGCTCAAATCCTCGGGCTACCAAACATCCCCTCTGCAGAGGATTAAAATTGCGATGGCACGTTTACAGATCTTCCTCAGGAATGTTTCCCTAACAGTCGTCTATAGCTCATTATGCATCCCGCAGTGGACTGATCGTTAAAACACGGTTCCCAGCAGATCATCGAAGTCAAGCATCATTGGCTGCAGTCAGTGTGCGGGTAGGTGACCACTTGGATCAGTCTGCGTAGGGACCGAGGGTGTGCGGTATTGGTCCGAGTTAAACTATGCTACCGTAAAGTGCTCGACTTCGCTCGCAGGTCGTCGGGCTATCGAAGCGGGGGTGCCATCCCCTCCGCAGAGGATCAAAATTGTGATGGCATGTCTTCGGATCATCCTCAGAGATGTTTCCCAGACCGTCGCCAATAGCCCATTGGGCAGCTCTAGTGCGACGTAAATGAACAAAAGCAACAGCAGCTCTAGAGTGACCTAAATAAAGTACCTACCTACTTACCTCGTTTTCTTCAGTCAGTTGATTATCCGCATTAACTCCAGAGCTTCAACAGAAAGAACATAGTCAAAGAGACTATTTCTCATTTTCATCAGTCAGTTGATTATAAGCATTAATTTATTGGATTCGTAAGATAAGTATGAATTCCAAATTGGCACAAGTATATAACTCTTTGTCGATAATAATCGAACCTTCTACCTTGCTGCTTCAAAGCTTCAACAGAAGGAACATACTCAATGAGACATTTTCTTCAGTTACTTGTTTAAACACGTTAATTTCTTAGAGTCGTTTGCCGCATTTGTTTAACTAATCGGTTTTAAGCAATGAGGCTTGATTTATGCTTTTAATGCAATTAATCATTGCATTGGAAATACGAATCTTTGGTCCTCTGTCTGATTTCTGGTCTGCTGGACAAATTATCTTCTGTTTAATTTATTTAGCCTTATGCACTTCAATTAAGTGCATTCTATGCTTTTTTTTCTTTCTCAAAATGGTGTTTTCGGCTTTTCAACCCTGCAATATTTTCTTAGTCTGAAAGTATCCTGGATTGTGGTGCGTTTCGAACTGGCTACCCTCGCACTACAAAACTTTCAGAAGAAGCAAACGTGACCCTCTCCTACCTTAAGACATTCTTCACATTTTTCTTTACAGTGATGTTATTTCTTAACTGCAAAGCAAAGATAACTGATTTACTTTTCGATTCATTTTTGTTGACATCCCTGAAGACATCTTACTTCGTTATGAGATTTATTTTATACCCGGAAATTGTTTACAAATTTTTCTTTTAAGGCAATGAAGCTAAGTAATTTTAACTCGCCATCTTTTTTTTGTATTTGCTCTGCTAAGTGCAGATAAGACTGATTTTTCATTTCATATTGGTGATAGTAAAAAGTGGGAATACTATTAAAACATGTCTAAGTAGGATATCTATACGACTAACGCATCGATGTGATTATAGTGGTAGTGATATTTTGCTGTAAGAACATTAAAATGCGAGTAAGGTGAATAAGAGATGTCTGTATCACAAGTAAGGATATCATCATTATTTATCAAACACCGAACGTGATTCCACCGTACAGAAAGGTAATTATTATTGAACATTATGTTTAATATTGTAAAATTCTTTAATATTTCAAGATCAGATTTTAAATTTCGTTTTGCATCAATACTGAAATTGTCATAAGTAAAAATTTCCTTGACATTGCCACTGAAGGCTTTATGTATTAAATATTATTAGTGACAAAAACTCATTTTTTTGTTAAGTAAATGCACTTAAATATAAATCGTATAATTAAGGAACGTACTACGACGTGACTTTGTAATGACCTAATTTTTAACTGTGAATTTTTTTCGTTAGAGTCTAATGTATGGGTATATTTTTAAGATTATTTATTATTTCACAGGTTTCTTTTCTGTTCTGAGATAATCCTGAAAAGTAATTTTGCAAATTTTTGTTAACAGAGTTTTTATATATTTGCTATCAAAGTGCAATCTTATGGCTAGATTCGGGTTGATACTGCAAGTGTTATAAACTTTGAAATTCGGAACTATTCTTTAAAAATCTTCACGTTCAGGAACAGCAGCAGCGCATGACTCTGCTCCTATGCCCCATCTGTTGGTTTGAGATAGCCGTAGCTAGAAAAATATAGTTCACATAGTGAGCAAGAATAGAACTTTCTTTTAAATAAAAATGTTGTTAAATGCATTATCTTATGTTCGAGTATCCAAATCAGGGTGTGCCAGGGGATAGAGTGCTCGCCTCCCAGTAAGGTCACCCGGGTTCGATCCCAGTGATAGCTGGTAGATTCAGAATCCGCACCCGGCTCGCACCGACCACATTGCTGTCATAAAATATCAGTGGTAAACGGATCATGGGTTTGAATCCCCTTACCGTCAGCCTAACCGTAGGAGGTTTTCGTGGTTTTCCTCTCCATGTAACGAAATACAGGTTAGTTCCATCAAAAAGTCTTCGAGGAAGGCAAATTTCTCCCAACACTTGATCCAGGAGTTTCCTTGTCTCCTGAATTGGGTTCAAAATTACAAGGCTACGAAGTTGAATATTGGTAACCGTAAACCCTAAAATTTTGTTAAAAATTTACTAAGCTGCGTAGTTGATAGATTCAAACATGATATATGAGCTGTGATGGCTCAGAGTATAGAGCGTTCGCCACCCAATGAGGTGACCCGGGTACGATTCCAGTGATAGATGGTAGATTCGAAATCCGTATCCGGCTAGCACCGATCACATTGCTGTCGTAAAATATCATCAGTGGTAAACGGATCATGGGTTTGAGTCCCCTTTCCATAAGGCTAACCATGGGAGTTTTTCGTGGTTTTCCTCTTCATGTAAAGCAAATGCGAGTTAGTTCCATCAGAAAGCCCTCCATGAACGCAAATTTATCCCAATACTTGATCAAGGAGTTCCCTTGTCTTCTGGATTGGGTTTAAAATTTTAAGGCTACGATATTGTTAGCCGTAAACCATAAATTTCGTCGGCTGTTTAATGACTGTTATAAAAATAAAAAATATGATAATCTAGATTCTAAGCAGGGTTTGTGATCTTAGTTTACTCTATGTTTTTTGCTTGTCATATTTCTTTAAAGTTTTGAACTGAAATTCAGAATTAACATTTTACATTGAAGTTTCTGTTGAATAAAATATCAAATGCCAGTATTGTATAATATTTTATCACGTTAAATGCGTTTTTATGTTATTACTCTAAAAACTTTTCCTCTAAAATTTTGAATTTTTATTTCTGAGAATTTATTCAAGTGAAGTATGAATTATTTGCTCATGCATATTTCTTTAATTGTGATTTCTCACAATTTTGTATTTATTCCATTGATTTTTTTTATCAGTTTTTCAAATGAACTGAAACATTTCTGAAAACTCTTCTTGATTTTTTTTTTCATGAAGTCGAGAATTTTGAAATACAATGAAAGTATAATTCTGTAAAATAAAAATTAGTAAAAAAACTCCAAAAAACTCCAAAAATTGTACTTGTTAAAGTATTCATTGAATGCAAGTTAATTATTCATGAATTAAGCTAATTTTACTTTTTTGCGGCATGTAGAGAGAATTTACTGTATTAATAATAAGATATAAAATAATCTATCCATAAACAAATAATTTTTTTTAGATACATCCCTTAAAATTTATCTGGGAAAATTTAAAATTCTTCTATTTAATACTGTTACTTCTTAAAAGTTTAAAATGAGGCACGATTATAGACTATTTCCTTTAATCTCTATAACTTTTTCTTGGAATATGGCGCCCTTTACCATTCCTTTAACTAGCTAACATAACTGATATCTATATTTAAAACTGAAATCTTCCAGATAAATCTTCATTTAATTGAATATAAAATTTAAAAAGTTATTTTTTATAAAAAAAATATTTCTCTAAATATAGAAGATTAAGACTTCAGTTTAACTTTGTAGGCGTCATTTGCTATCAAGATTTCATTTGTAAAGGGAATTGTAACATCACAAACATTGCTCCCTTTACATCTGCATTTTAATCACTTAAACCGATATTTTACGCTTACCGTCCGGGAGTTCTAAATGTAATTGCCATATTCCCTAATTCCCCAAAATCTGTATCTAGAGCTTAAGGGAGAAGGGGGGGAAAGGAGCGTCACGCCAAGGAGTTGCTCCTCGTTTCGAAGGGAAATCTCATTTGAATAAGGAATAAATAGTGCTTGTCTCTTGAAAATAAATCCCCTAATGTTGGCTGTATTAACTGGAGATAGTGTGTAAATTTCTAAATTAAGTTTTTAAAAATACATATCCGAAATCAGCCAGGAAGTCTCATTTTATATTTAGCATCTTCAATGATAATTTTGTCATTGGATTTTTAATGATTTTCATTTGAATATAATAGAGCAATTATTTAGTAGTTAAAATAAATGATTTAAGGGAAGTATTACATCTAGATGAGATCATGTAGATGAACTGAGAAGATAACAGCTTCCGTGATTATCCCGATTTAACTCGGGTGCGTATATATTGCAAATGTTTATCATCCCGAGAAAACTCGGGCTTAGCAGAATGTGTCAGTACATTTTGCTTTATCACGATTTTAATCGGTTGGAAGCAAAAACCATAATCTGCTAAGATTGGAAGTTTGCCAAGTTTTTTTGGGGGGTTTTGATGCTGGACTGTGGGACTGCACACGTGTTTTGTGACGTTGTATGTACGATGGTTGATAAATTTACATAGCAATAAGAGTAAAAAAAAATGGCGTATTCCTTCACTGTCGTTTGAAAAGTATTATTTTATGTTGTCCCTCGTTTTAAGAACTATCATACAAAGAATAATATTTAAATTTCTTCATTTGCCCGAAATAACTCGGGATAGTAAACTGATTTTAAATTAAGAGTTTCTTACACATAAAAAAATTCAAATTTCAACTTAAAACTTGTGCATTATGTTTTGTTTTGGTTCCTTGTATTTATTTAATAAAAAAAGTTGATTTTTTTTGCATTTTTTTTCCTTCAAAAGAAATGGTAAGTAAACTGGTTAAGATATTAAAAGAAATATTGACCAGTTGCTTTATCAAGTTATGATTTAATTGCATTTAAAAAAAAAAAATCTTGAATCAGTCGAAGATTTAAGCAAATTCACCCAGGGTTTTATTTATTTTAGCACCATTATTAATAAATTCCGGCATTTTCTGATTTTAACAGGTGTACTAAATGTACTGCAAAGTAATGAGACAGTGCAAAAGTTAGCTCTCTTGATTTGTATTTTGTTTATGTATATGTTACTGTGAATGACCAAATTTGGTGGTTCTTCACTTCCACTGCTGAATGTTGACAATCAAATAGTCGTGTTGGTAAATGTCCGATATATCTACTAGGTCTAATTAAGTGCCACTTCCCGGTACACCTTACACTGATGTTTTTTTAAGGTTCAGTGCCAATAACCGGTATACATTTGCCCGGCTCTCAGAACACTGATGTTTCTTCTAATCTATCCTCATCAGATATTAAAATATCAAATAAATATAATAATATCAAGTAATAAATTAATATCAATTCGGATGTAGCAAATATTTCGAACATTCTCCAAAGAGACTACATGATTGATGACATTCACCGGTGAAAGTCGACATTCTATTGATTTCGGTAATTTACTGTAATATATGCACTAGAAAGCCGCATAGTATCGAGTTTGAGCAAACTTTCTACCCTTCCAACTTTTTCTATAATAAGGTTAAAATATAACATATTCAATAACTTAAATAAATAATCATTATATCCAATTTACGTGAAAATTGGATCTGTAATATTTCAACTCCATGATTTCATCACCATTGTCTTCAAGTAAAAAAAGATGTCTTTAATATTTCTTCAACTTTCCATTTTTTTGAAGCAGGCTTAGTTTATGACTCCGTTATCAACTTCTTAGAGCATGCAACATTTACTGTAGAGCCTATATTTGATCTTGTTCCTTTAAGCATTAAATTTTATTAAACTCTTGGTAAGATATATGTTAATAGAAACTTTAGTGATTGGCTTTTATTATTGCGCATTTTTTTATTACCCAATACTGTTGGAATGCAGTTAAAAAAGAAAACACTTTTGTGCATAACAAATTAATTTTAAACGGTATTTACTATTTTTGCCTAATGGTTTTTGACAGAATTTATGAACAATAACTGTGAAAATAACAATTAGATTGACTTTTTTTTAATTCCATATAAATTTCATTGAAAAGACAGTCTTATTAAAATCACTGTTAATAAAAAAGAAAAGAAATTAATTATTCTTTTAATAAGCTATTTATACTTAATATGCCAGCTCATTTTTAGCAATTAATACCTTTTGGTGTCATTTTTTTGTTCCTCCCGCAATTCCCAAAACCTCAATGACTTACATTAAGAGTATTCTATTTCTATTATTCTATTTTACTGACATTTGATCCTTTTGTTATTATTTTAATTAAATTCTAAGGGATCGAAACAAAATGAAATATTAACATGATAAAAGAGAAGAGAAAAAAAAGCTGAGAGTGGTAAAAATAACGACTTTACGGATCTGGAAAAAAAATGGAAAAAAAGGGAGGGGGGTGCGGAACTGCCATCGTTCCATCTACTCATTTATTTAATTTCGCCGCTCGCAAACGTGGAAGGAAATTAAGGTCGTAAAACGTACTTGAATGCTGGAAAAAAAAAGAAAGAGTGAAACAAAATAAAGACTGCGATTTCCAAATATTTGAGAAAGTGTTTTGAGGTGGACGTGTTCTTTAACGAATTGTGGGAGCAAGGCAGATGAAATTCTTAAAAGATTTGATTAGATAGATTCGTTTTCCTCTCTCGTTTAATGCTATTTATTCTGGAATGCTTGCGCATCTAATTAAAAGAGATCTGCTAAAAATGTAATAAGAATAGTTGATTGTGAGAATTCTGAAAAACGACAGTTGCATTTTTCCTGTTGAAGTTCTACTTGCATTTTGATAGGATTACTCTTAAGAATTAGTAATCTTATTATATCTATGTTTAACATAATGAATAATTTTGTTTTCAATACAAATTGTTTCATTAATTATTTTTACAACTGTTGTTATTAGTTTTCTCTCTGTTAAGCGACGATCTATACAACGATAGCCTCTATTTTATTTATTTAGTTTTGCTAGATTACTATAACAGCTATTTTTGATTGTTATTAGTTTAGTCTCAGTTTAACGACGATCTAGGCACCGATAGTCTCTTATTTATTTAGTTTTGCTAGATTACTATTACAGTTATTTTTTGTTATTATTAGTTTTGTCTGTTTAACGACGATCTATACAACGATAGTCTCTATTTTATTTATTTAGTTTTGCTAGATTACTATTACAGTTATTTTTTGTTATTATTAGTTTTGTCTGTTTAACGACGATCTATACAACGATAGTCTCTATTTTATTTATTTAGTTTTGCTAGATTACTATTACAGTTATTTTTTGTTATTATTAGTTTTGTCTGTTTAACGACGATCTATACAACGATAGTCTCCATTTTATTTATTTAGTTTTGCTAGATTACTATTACAGTTATTTTTTGTTATTATTAGTTTTGTCTGTTTAACGACGATCTATACAACGATAGTCTCTATTTTATTTATTTAGTTTTGCTAGATTATTATTACAGTTATTTTTTGTTATTATTAGTTTTGTCTGTTTAACGACGATCTATACAACGATAGTCTCTATTTTATTTATTTAGTTTTGCTAGATTACTATTACAGTTATTTTTTGTTATTATTAGTTTTGTCTGTTTAACGACGATCTATACAACGATAGTCTCTATTTTATTTATTTAGTTTTGCTAGATTACTATTACAGTTATTTTTTGTTATTATTAGTTTTGTCTGTTTAACGACGATCTATACAACGATAGTCTCTATTTTATTTATTTAGCTTTGCTAGATTTCTATTACAGTTATTTTTTGTTATTATTAGTTTGGTCTGTTTAACGACGATCTATACAACGATAGTCTCTTATTTATTTAGTTTTGCTAGATTACTATTACAGCTATTTTTGGTTATTATTAGTTTAGTCTCTGTTTAACGACGATCTATGCACCGATAGTCTCTTATTTATTTAGTTTTGCTAGATTACTATTACAGCTATTTTTGGTTATTAGTTTAGTCTCTGTTTAACGACGATCTATGCACCGATAGTCTCTTATTTATTTAGTTTTGCTAGATTACTATTACAACTATTTTTGGTTGTTATTAGTTTAGTCTCTTGTTTATCGACGATCTATACACCGTTAGTTTCTATTTAAAGAATTTGTTGTTGGTTTTATAGCTAATTTTGATTGTTTTTATTAGTTTAGTCTCTGTTTAACGATGATCTACACAACCATAGTCTTTGTTTAACGACAATAAGCACAACGATAAACTCTATTTAGTGACGATATGTTGTGGTCTCGGCTACTTCAGAGCAAAAAAATCTTTATGATCACTGTGTGTCTGTTAAGCAACGATTTTATTTTTACCCTTAGTTTTTTTTTTCATAACGGGGGATTTTTTAGTTGGAAGAAACTACTCTGTTTTTAATGAAGTAGAAAAAGGTGAGGCAGGTGTTCGTTTAGAAGATTTCTTCAACTTTGAAGATATTTTAGCAACTCATTCATTTAAGATTTGTAGTTGAAACTTACAAATACGTTATAACAAAAATGACGGAGAAAATGGAGGTGAAAAGGCAGTAATAAACGAGTCACCAAAGCCTCCGTAAAGAAATGAAACTCTTATTTTTAATGTTTTAAAAATCAGTATTGCCTTGTCTAATATGGAGTATAACTCATTTAATGTGTTTAAAAAACTAGAAAAAACATTATTAAAATGATATCGCAATTGAAGAAATTATATTTTAAATTAAACTAGAAAAAATAAATTAATCGCAATTGAAGAAATTATCATATTTTAAATTTGAAAAATATCTTTATTCTCATACAATTTCTTTTTTTTTTGTTCTACTTTTTTCCTTGTATTAATGCCCAATGAAAAATAAATTAAAAGAAGAAACTTTTTGAAATGACCAACTTTTAATACAAGAATAAAAATATTTTTGATGCTATTGATCGAACATCAATCCTTTGTACCGAACAGATCAATGCTATAACCACTGAACCTTTCCGGCTCATTTTGCTCACATTGCTTCATAAATGTATGAGTTTCCTTAAGAAATAATCATCTACTCTGTTGAATTAACCTTTAAAAGTACCATAAGCAGTTGAATACTTAAAAAAATATACTAGAGATTGCTTTAAAAGTTCGGATTTAGGCCAAATGTTGTGGTCGGACATTTACCCTCCCCCGATAGCCATCTTGAATTTCTCTGAGGAGTCAAAGAGGAGACAATCAAACATATTGTTTCCCAACTTTAGCTTTACTCTAAATCAAATGAGATGAGAATCAAAATCATGTCTGCAGGTCGAATACTTTTGAAGCACTTGGATTCTATGTATAAAAAGAAAGTTTTGACTTATATTAAGCATAACATTCTAAACTATTAGTCTTATTGATTTAGCTTAGACATTAGATATCATTGAAGAATAATGAGTTAAGAAAAAATATTTTCAGTAGTCAAATTGACAAGATAATAGTATTTATCATTTTTTTTCGCTTTATACCTTTCTGCAAATTCAAAATGTGGGCTCTTCGGAGGAGAAATTAAACTTCAGATGTTCATATTGGAACTAATCCTAAATTTTAAAAGCAATTTCCAGCTTTAACCTGAGAATTACTGTATTGAAGTTCTTATTGACGCAGAGACCATCCTAATATAAAGGTATAATATTGATCCTAAACCAAAACTTTAAAAAGAATTTCGAGTTTCTCCAAAGTATTTCCGCATTGAGTTTTTTATTTACATAAAAACCGCTCTACCGTCAGTTTACTGAATTTCAAAACTTAGTTCTCATTCTATATTCCACTAAATTTGGGTTTCATCAAGTTTGAAGTCCTCCTCATTATCCAATCTCTTATCTCCAGAGATATTTAACCAATCTGGAGCATTTCCATGTGGAAAAATCTTTTCACTTCGACCGAGAGTTAAAATTCCTCCGTCAGAAATTACATCTTAACCTATACTCGCTTCATCATCGAATCGTAAAGTTTCGTTAAATATATACGATAAAATGGCTGAGAGCTGATAATGTCAAGGCGAACACCGAAAGAATCCACCAGTACTGCTTCCTTCGCAGTTAAGGTTCGAAATTTAATTAAAGCATTGTTTAGAACAAGTCAAAAGCTGATTGATAATTCATGAGGGCTATCGGCTCAAGCCCCGTCACCTTGGAATTCAAATCTAAGAGGTTGGCAAGAAGGGGGAGGAAGGCGCAGTAAATCGGGAACTAAAGGTTCTTGATATTGGAACACATAAATTAAGTGCCCGGCATATTGTGCTGAAATAGAAGGAAAGTAGAAGCTTGTCATACCAAGGCATGAAGGGAGCCTCATAGGCGGCATTATTGATAGACATCCATAAAAGTTTTAATGGATATCACTAATGGTATGCAAAGCACAACACCCAAGCCTTATTTGGTAAGATAGAGTTAAATAAGAGGTGTTTAGTACCATTTTGGAATAGCTCTTAGAAGACAATTAGAAATTAGAGTAGAGAAAAAAAAATAGATTTCCTTCATTAGCTTGTAATTTAGTAAACATCAAAAAGTGAATTAATCCCTTTATATTTTAGGTGTTTATTATGATGTACTTTATGAGTAAGTGATGCTGTTATCGGCTCCAGTTTGTATTAGCTGTGCGAAGACGACTAATAATTAGAAAACGTTAGCTAGTGCAATGATTTAATTTTAATTCTTTTAAATGTCAATTTTAAAAAAATCTAATTGCTTTCTGAAGTATCTTAACTTTCAATCATCGGACATTAACTTTCAATCATTCTTTTTTAATCATCGGATTTCTGCTTGTGTCAAAATTTTCTTTTCTTTATTAAAAGTGTTTATTTTTTTTTAATTTTATAGTTTTTTGATTTTTTAGTAATTTTATAGTTAACTACGTCCTGGAACAGCCGGCACAATTTTGTGCTTACGTCTACTAATGTTCAGCTCTATAGCCTAGTAATTTCTATCTCAATCCCGAAAGAGGGAACTCCTGGAGCAAGTATTGGGAGACATTTGCTTTCAGAGGAGTTTTTGATGGAACTAACTCATATTTGCCTTACATGGAGAGAAAAACAATGAAATCTCCCAGGTTAGCCTGACTAGGACTCTAACCCATGATCCGTCTATCACTGAGGATATTTTAACTACAACCAATTAACTAATTAAGTACAACCAATAAAATTATTTTAACTGCAACCAATTAAACTCTACATCCGATTAAATCAGTTCTATCAACGTCGATGTCCAGCAAATCGATATGAAAGCTATAAATAATAATAGGAACTATGTCAGCTTACAGATGGCGTTGCACTTTTTAAGTCAGCGCCATCTAAAGACGAACTTGTGAACAAATTTTGAAAGCTGAATGAGAACAATCATTTCATTTTTGGAAGGAAGTACCTGGTTAATTCAATCTTATTCACTGAGTCACGATGGCTCAGTGGATAGAGTGTTCGCCTTTCAATGACGTGAACCGGGTTCGAATCCCAGCAAAGGCTGTTCGATACGAATCTCAACCGGCTTGCACCGGCGACAGTGCTGACATGAAATATTCTCAGTGGTAGACGGATCATGGGCTCTTTGCCGTCAGACTAACCTAGGAGGGGGGAGGTTCTCGTGGTCTTCTTTATGTAACACAAATGCGGGTTAGTCCCATCAAAATGTCCTCCACTAAGGCAAATTTCTCCCAATACTTGATCCAGAAGTTCCCTTGTCTTCTGGATAAGGTTCAAAATTACAAGGGAACGGAGGTGAACATTAGTAGTCGTAAACCTAAAAATTGGGTCTGCTGATCAACGCGGTTATAAAATAAAGAATCTTATTCACTCTTTTCCGTTACAATTTGGAATGTTATTTTTTTTAAAAATTATCCTTACTTTCATTATTAGTTACTTAGAAAATATTTATAATTGATTTTAAAAATTAAAAAAAAAAGTTTCGTATTGTAATTTATAACTGAGAAAAAAAAGTTCTAAAATATAATAATCGTTCCTTTTTACATAATAAATATGAAAAGTAAATATAACAAATTAACGCGGACATAAAGATGATTTTGTTTGAGTTAAAAATCTCGAAACAAAAACAATTTAATATTCTTAAAAATAAAAGGTTCATGTTATTAACTTGAAAAAAAAAAGTTAAAAACTAATTTATGTATTTTTTTTTTTAAAAGTTGTCTCATTTAAATAACTTTTTTTCTGACGCTAAGTTTAAAAAACTACTCGTTCGGTATTTACTGATTAAGCATTTTGATACTTTCTAATACATTCTTAAGCATCGAGGAGCATAAAATTTCGTTCAGGGAATTAAAGATTAAATATTATGAATACTTAAAGAGTAAAGGAAAACTTCAACATTATTTACTTTACCTCTTGAAAAATTAAAATAAAAATTGATGAATAGATAAACATTTTTCTTAAAAAATAAATTGTATAAGTCTTTATTTACCAAACGCCAGAATAAAAAAAAAAAAATGAGAAAAAAGAAAATCGACTTTTAAAAATCGAAAAGAAAACTTTCTATTTATTAAATTGTTTTTTTTATAGAATATTATAAAGATGTACTTTTTTTAGAAAACATACGTGCATGTTCTATTATGGCATATTAGAGATTTTAGATTACAAGAAGACCACAAGCTTTTTTTTTCTTTATGTTTAACAGACTTGAACAGAATTAACTTGATGCATCGCAATACGTTTTAATTGTTACTCATAACCGAATTAGCACTTTTAAATAAATTTATCTTTTAAATAAAATTGTGGAAGAAAAGTCTATTAAAGTAAGATTTATTTTGAATTTAAAAACTTACTCTTTTTTGGAAATTGCAAAATAACTGCACAATGTGTCTGGCTTTTCAATCAATCACATAGTTTTCCTTTATCATACTTTTAATGTTCAAAATTTTGGTTTAAAAAAACATAACAGACTCGGCGAATTACTTCTTAGCTTTTTTATAATCGTATTTAATCGTTTCCCTTATTAATGTTTTTGAAAAAAAAATTTAGAAAATTAACATATTTTTTTTATTTCATTAATAAATTCTAGGAACTAAAGCAAAAGTTTTAAGTTGAATTTTTAAAATTTTTTTATGAGTGAAATTTTTTTACTTTACCATCAGTTTACTATCCAAAGTTATCTGGGGCAAATGAAGAAAAGTTAAATATTAGTCTTTGTATGATAGTTTTTAAAATGAGGGACAACAGAAAGTGATACTTTTCAAACGTCAGTGAAGTGATACGCCATTTTTGTTTATTCTTTTTTTTTCTTTGTAAATTCAGTAGTCATCGAATCTATGCAATGGCACAAAGTGTACAGTCCCACAATACAACAACACAACTCCCAGACAAAATTGGGCAAATTTCCAAACACAGCAGATTATGTTTTGTTTGCTTGCAACAGAGTAAAAATGTGATAAAATAAAACAAATTCTGCTACGCCCGAGTTTTCTCGGGATAATAAATATTTGTAATATGTACATATCCGAGTTAACTCGGGAAAGCGGTTAAATAGTTTACTAAAATAGCGGTTAAATAGTTAAAGTAAATTTAATTTAGTACGTTTACTTTATTGAAAACCTGATTGTTACATATGTAATTTCACGAGATATAGTTTTTATAGTTTCATTCAGCATAACCTATAAAATATCTATATATCTATATATCTATATATCTATATCTATATATCTATATCTATATCTATATATATATATATCTATATATATCTATATATATATATATGTATATATATATATATATGCATATATATGTATGTATATATATATATGTATATATATATATATGCATATATATGTATGTATATATATATATGTATATATATATGTAAATATATATGTATATGTATATATATATGTATATATATATGCATATATATGTATATGTATATATATATGTATATATATATGCATATATATGTATATGTATATATATGTATATATATATATGCATATATATGTATGTATATATATATGCATATATATGTATATGTATATATATATGTATATATATATATATATGTATATATATATATATGTATATATATATATATGTATATATATATATGCATATATATGTATGTATATATATATGTATGTATATATATATGTATGTATATATATATGTATGTATATATATATGTATATATATATATATGTATATGTATATATATATGTATATGTATATATATATATGTATATATATATGTATATGTATATATATATATGTATATGTATATATATATGTATATATATATGTATATGTATATATATAGATATGTATATATGTATATGTATATATATATATATGTATATATATATGTATATATATATATATATATATGTATATATGTATATATATATATATATATATGTATATATGTATATGTATATATATGTATATGTATATATATATATATATATATATATATATATATGTATATATATATATATATATATGTATATGTATATATGTATATATGCATATATATGTATATATATATATATGTGTATATATATATATTTATGCCTCCTTATGTTTCTAGAGAAACGTAATCTTTAATGCTATGGAAGTTTTATTAATAATTTTGCATGGTATAAACAAAAAGTATTCCAGAGGATAATATTTTAGTATTACAAAGTTTAAACTAAGAGAAAGCTACACTCTAAATAACTTTTAATCTTATCGTTTGATTTAAGCTTTTTAATAGTATAATTTCACGTAAAAATAGTTTTAATAATTAGAAGTAATATTAGAAGCTTAGTTTTACAAAAGTGTGAATAGATCAGTTGACTGTATTTCACAAAAGAAAATTGCAATATTAAAAAAATCGAGTGCATTGCCTTATGTTTTTGATTGTAGTACTTTTTTCCCCTGATTTTTGCAAATTTACATAATTTTTTTACTTAACTTTTAACTTTTTAGAAATAAAAACTTTTCTGGGTGTTTTTAGAAACTTTATTTTATCTTATTTAAGTTAAAAAATTAACGCTTCTACCCTGTGGAATTTACCATTTATTCCCTACCGTCCCTAGTCAAATTATTAGACACACTACAAGATTCTATGCAAAATCTTAAATATCAGGTGATACTATACAGCTTTATTGTTTTTTATGCGACTGAAACCGGTTTGCACTTTTTTACTTTCGTGTATTAATTTGTTCAATTCGCCGATATATAATACAAATTCGACGATTGGATAAATTCGGCGATATATTATATAAATATAGAATACTTATTATATCAGGTATTATATTAGTATATTATAATAATTAGATCAAATAATTAGACGCACTGTAGTTTTTTAATGACATGCTTTGCACGAGTTTAAAAGCAATACTTTAATATTTAAACATACACGCAATGAGATTTTATAGAAGAGATTTCTTATATACTTTCTATTTGTATTTATTTTTAACGTAATGCATTACAATGTTAACCAATTAATACACGAACTTAAACAAGTGCTAACCTATTTCATCCGCATAGAAACAATAATGCTGTATAGTATTACATGATAATTAAGATTTTACATAGAATCTTTAGTGCGTCTGATAATTCGGTCAGGGTCTGTATTTCTATTAATTTCTTGGGAGATTAAATATGTTTATTTGTATGTAATTAAAGTGCAAAAAAAAACACTCCTTACAGAAAGAAATTTTTTTTTCGTTAATGTGCAATTTGATATACTCTCAAACTTAATCGGAATAAATAGTATACGCAAAACATTTTTATATCAAAAGATTGATGAGCAATATGACAAGATATATTTGGAAAGAAAAAATGTGTCTTTATTTTTAGAAACTTATCGTTCCTCGAGAAAACAAATTATATATGACAAATGATTACGCTTAGGTACTGGAAACGAAAATAAAATACTTTGTAGTAAAGTATTTTTGTACACTAAGTAAATTCAGTTTTGGGAAAAGTTTTTGGTGTTGGAAGGTTTCCTGAAATGCGTTTCTACATATAAATATTAACACGTTTTATACCATTTATGAGTCTCTGAAAATATTAGGAAAAAGAGACTTCAAATATTACTTGAAAAGAGACTTGATCATCAAATATTAAGTAAACTACTTTTGTCTGTATTTTTCAGTTCCAACAAGTTAGTGTGTGCTTAAAAACTATTTTTTATATACAAGTTCTTATAAGTAAAATGGTAATCCTAATTTTTTAGACGAAATCTTAAATAGAAAAAGTCTTGCCGTTCTTAATGTAAATACCGGATTTTCATATTTCAAGTAGATTTCGTGAACTGCAGTCTATTAAACTTGGTATACTTTTTATATGAACCACAGAAGAAAGAAATCTACTATAAAAAAAATTCCCGTTTCCACAAAGGATGACCCGTTTCTAGTACTAGAAAAGACGTTAGTTTGGAGTGGTTAAATATCAAAAATAAAGCAAAATGCTTACATGTGTTTACCTCAAACAAATGGTATCACTAAGATGTGGGGCTATGATATCTAATATCTAAGATGTCTAAAGACTGAATCAAGTTAGCGTGTCTTATATACTAGTGATTTGATATTTAATAATCGTAGTGGAAGTTACGCCACAGGTGTTCGGAGAGACGGTGGACCTAACTGCCTACTTTAAAGCGCCTTCTGATAACCGGTTTACGTGCTGCATTCCACCGAAACAGTTTTCCATACGATTTCATAAATATTTTTTCTGATATGAGAGATTTTCTAGCCTTTAACTCTATTGAATTAAAAATTATTTTCATTGGACCCGCATTTTTTAATTATCTATGGTTTTCTATGTTAGATTCTCAAACAAGGTCAAGATTGATACTTCTGCGTGATATCAGCGAATTAGGATTTTTAGAGATCTGTCAAATCAAGTGTTTATATTGCTAATGTATTTATAAACGCTTAATTAATTAAAAAAATTAATGTTAAATAAAATAAATAAATAAATTTGAAATAATTTGCAAAAAAGGTCAGAAAACATTGAGATTGGTGTAAATTTTTAGAATCAAGGGTTAAAAATAGTAAAATATGCATGTGAATATGTAAAGTTTGCTTTGGTAAGTTAAACATCTAAATAATTATTTTTTTGTTTTTATAAAATTATCAGTATTATGAATTGGAAAAAAAATAGGTAGGGCCAACAAATAAGAAAAAAGTTATGTAGTAAGTACTAATTCAGCTAGATACCTTTAAGGAGAATTAAGAAGTAATTATAGTACATTGCATTATTTCGAAGAAAAAAATTTTATAAAAATATTATTGCTCTTAGTTATTATGGTAATACTCCGTTTTTGAAGGACGCAAAAAATCGCTTAACTATTATTAACTATTATTGTATTAGTTATTTTTTGAATTTGTGAGTATATGAAGAAACGAATGTATAACTAGATTAATATAACTAGATTTTTTTACTTCAATATTTGAAGCTAGTAAAATTTTATGCTTTTTCAATAAATTAATAATTTAAGATTAATTTAAATTTTTAGACCTTAGAAGACCTAGAATTCAATTTTTTAACGGCTTTAGAAATGAAGTAGTACCAGAATTATAATTGCGACTGTACTAAAGCGGTACTTTTTCGTTTCAAGGAGACAAAAAAATTAATACTTATATTTGTATATTAAGTACTTGATCTTAAAAAACTTAAAAAATTATTAAGCATCACTTGCGTCAATTATAGCTTTAGCTATCTTTTATGGCTTATCGAAACAGGATAGCACTGTTAAACCTAGACACTTGACATTATTTTAAAAACTAAGATAAAGCTACATACGAAGTGCCGAATGAAGTGGAATAGATACTTTGCCTAGGCAATCGAGCCCGAAATTGACGTCACGTTAAAAATGACGGAAGTTCTTATTTTTTGAATATTTACGTTTTTTGGAGCCCTGACTACTTGCGAACAATTTTTTTTCCGGAAAAGAACTGGAAAGTCGTTGGTTTTTGATTTAGGATGGAAAATATTTAGTGACATGTTTTAAAACTATAGAAAATTCCATACAAAATATATATTTATCAATTTCCCGTTGGGTAATAAATCAAATACAAAATGACTATAATATTGGAATGATCTCTCTTTCTCTCAGTACTTCAACGGAAAAATTTGAGAAATGAATTAATCGAGGTTTGAAATGTTATAAAAATTTTAGTCAGGTGTTCCAAAATTAAATTAGGAAAGATTTAAGAAGACGAGTGTAAAATCAAAAGTTTAAAAGAAACTGAAAATTATGATTTTAAGGAAGTTCATAATTTTTGTCACGAGGTGTTATAATTTAATTGTTTTTTGTGCTGGTTCAAATTCCGGTGACAACGTTGTTCACGATGCCATGGTTACGAGCGATTCTGTAACTAGAGAGAGTAGTTGAAAAAATAATAAACAAAGTTCCTTTTTATAAAGATGCCTCAAGATTCCTAACTTGTTATTTATATAAGGACACAACATTTGGTGACCCGTCGACGTGATCCGTAGTTGACACAGGTTAGTGAAATATTTTATAGTGAGAGGAAAAGCATTGAATTTTTGTATAATGGGCGACATAATCAGAAAACGTAAACTACTTAGAATGACTTTTACCAAAACCATAGGAAGTTTATTTGACGAATTAGAAAAACAAACGCCTGACAGTAAAAACCTCAAACAGCAGTGTTTTACTTTAGATAGAGTTTTTAATAAAATGAAAGAATGTGACGAATTAATTTTGAACGATATAAAAACAGACGTTGAATTAGAAGCTGAGTATAATAAGATTGAAGAATATGATCAAAAAATGGATTTGGCAAGAGCAGAAAGTGAAATATTTTTCAGTAAACAAATTGTGTTGAATGGAGCGGCGAGTTCCGTCACTTTATCGCCAAATACAAAACGAAGAATGCGTCTTCCGAAGATTGAATTGTTACGCGAGGTGGAAGGCGAAGAACGTTTACAACTGGCGAGAAATGGATTTGATGGTGCTCGGACAAGGTTGAGGTCTAAGAAAGAGCAACACATCGACGAAGTCATTCCCACCGCCAGTACTCTGGTTTCTAGTGACATATCCCAGAGGCATCCATTTTGTGTGTTCTGTGACAAGACTCATGAAAGTAGAGATTGCTTCATTGCACAAAGTTGGTCTTTGGATAAGAAGAGAGAAGTCTTAAGCAATAAGAAAGCGTGTTATATTTGTTTCAAGGCTAACCATAGGGCCAAAGAGTGCAAAGCAAAACTCAAATGTATGATGTGTTCCAAGCGGCATCACGTAATTATGTGTTTCGAGTTACCAGTAAACAAAAGGGAGTTGACAGCTAAGGAAAGGGTAGATTCAAGTAATGTGTTGGTCGCCAAAGAGGGTAACGAAGTTCTTCTGCAGACTCTCTTAGTAAATATTGAAGCCAATGGGAAAAGAAAACTGGTTCGAGCTCTTATTGACAGTGACTCCCAGAATTCTCACATATTGAAGAGAACTGTTAAAGAAATGGGCCTTAAACCTACGACAAGAAGAAGTTTAGCCCAATCATTGTTTGGCGGCGTTACGACGCAAGTGAAAGATCATGGGCTTTACCAAATCACTCTTAAACCACAAAATAGAAATTTTTCTCTGGACATACAAGTTTTTGATCAGCAGTCTATTTGTGGTACAATTCCTAGACTTAAAAGAGGACCGTGGAATAAGGAATTATATAAGAAAAAGATATGGATTGCTAATTACGGAGAAGGTTCACCTGATATAGAACTGTTAATTGGTGCCGAATTTTGCGGACAGCTATTCACTGGAAACATGGAACGTCTTCAATGTGGGTTGATTGCCTGTGAAACTCATTTAGGCTGGCTTGTTATGGGCAGAACCACCAATGATTCTTACGACCCATTACGCACTAATGCTTCTGTGAGTATCACCATGTTAATTCATAGTGATAAAATAGAACACTTTTGGGACATGGAAGTTTTAGGAATCAAAGATCCTGTAGAAAAGGCCCCAAAAGAAGAAGAAGTGATGAAATTTTTCAACGATACCTTGTCAACTGATATTGATGGGCGCTATATGGTTAAATTACCCTGGACAGACAATGCTGATCTTCCGGATAACCGAATCATTGCCGAAAAAAGACTTCTTTCCACCACATCCAAGTTAATTTCTTCAGGAAGATATTTAGCCTATGAGTCGGTTATCCAAGAATGGGAAAGGGATCAAATAATAGAGGTGGTTCCTGATGAAGTTCCGAAGGGGAGGAGTCATTATCTTCCTCACAGAGGAGTTTTTAAGGAACATTCGACAACTAGAGTAAGACCAGTATTTGACGCCGCAAGTAAAGAAAAGGGCAAATTTTCTCTCAACGACTGTTTAGACAAGGGTTTGAATGTATTGGATACCATTCCATCGATATTGATGAGATTTAGAGAAAAGAATCTTGGCGTGATTTCCGACATAAAGAAAGCTTTTTTACAGATATCTATAAATCCAGAAGATCGAGATTTTTTAAAATTTTTTTGGTGGAGTGATTATGAAAAAAAGAAGATGAAGACGTACAGACACAGACGGTTGGTCTTTGGACTGAATTGTAGCCCATTTATACTTGGCGCTGTAATCAACAACCTTTTACACATTTGCCCTCAAAAATATCGTGACGTTGCTGAAATTTTGGAGAAAAGTTTTTATGTGGACAATTGCGTCACGTCAGTTGATACCGTTCGAGAACTTTCTCATTTCGTGACCGGAGCAACCGAATTAATGCAACTTGGAAACTTTGAACTTAGAGGCTGGGAAAGTACGACAAGTGACGCTGAATTGGAGCCTTCCCAAGTACTTGGTCTTCTGTGGGACCGAAATGAGGACGCACTTTTTTGTGATTCTGATCAATTTAATAGCAGCTGTGAATCTTTTACCAGAAGAAATGTGTTGTCCTCCATTCAAAAGGTTTTTGATCCCATAGGGTTTACTTGCCCGGTGACAATCATTCCTAAATTGTTGCTGCAAGAAACTTGGAAGAAAAAATTGTCTTGGGATGAACGACTCCCTGAGGAAGCAGAGAAGAAATTTATCAAATGGCTGTCCGACTTGACTAAATTGAAAACCATACGAATACCCCGATGTGTGATTCCTTTAGGATACCGACAGTCTTTCAGCTTGCACACCTTTTGTGATGCTAGCGCGTCGAGCTACGCTTGCGTAATTTATTTGAGATCAGAAGGAAAAAAGGGTGTTAATGTACAGCTACTACAGGCCAAGTCACGAGTAGCGCCGATACGACTCACAACCATACCTCGATTAGAGCTACTGGCATGCAGTATTGGCGCTCGACTAGCACAATCAATGCAGAAAGCTATGAGTTTAAAAGATGTACATGTGTTCTTTTGGTCGGATTCCACAACTGTTCTCCATTGGATTAAGAACAACGAAAATTGGGGTACATTTGTGAACAACAGAGTAAAGGAAATAGTTCAGCTCTCTTCAAGAGAAATGTGGAGACACGTTCCTGGGCACAGCAACCCAGCCCATCTCTCTTCAAGAGGATGCTCTGTTCAAACTCTTAAAGAGTCTAAGTGGTGGGAGGGCCCACAGTGGCTGAAAGGGTTAAAGGAGGAATGGCCCGACTCAGCAGAACAAACCGATGAAGATGAGGTCTCAAGAGAGAGAGAGAAACCCGTAGTTGTAACCAATCTTCATACTCATGAGACTACTTGGTATTTGAAGCGGTTTTCAAAATACTCAACTATAGTACGAATGGTAGCATGGATCCTTCGATTCTGCACAAATTGTAGAAACCCAGGTAGTATAAAAAGAGGAGAGTTATCTGTTGACGATATAAACTCGGCTGAGCAGAAACTACTAAAAATTGTGCAGAAGGAAAGTTTTGGTGACACTGTCACGAAGAATAAATTGAAAGGCTTCAACACTTTCCGCGATGCCGACGATCTGATAAGAATAAAGACAAAAATTTTCAGAAGGGAAGATGAAGAAAACTTCAAATGTCCCATAGTTTTACCGTCTGATCACCCACTTGTGGAAAAGTTAATTTATGAAAAGCATCTGGTTTCTTGCCACAGTGGAACTCAAGTAGTCCTGTCAGATCTTCGACAAACTTTTTGGGTTCTCAGAGGTCGGAAGACTGTTCAAAGGATCTTGAAACGATGTAAGAGATATTCTTCCAGGAAATTAGAAACCGTGCCTGCCTCCCTTCCTGAAGACAGGGTTCGAGACGCGTTGGTTTTCGAGGTGACAGGGGTTGACTTGGCAGGGCCACTCTATTTGAAGAATGGAGATAAAGTTTGGATATTATTGTTTACCTGCGCCGTGTATCGGGCTATCCATTTAGAGCTGATACAGAGCCTCTCAACTGATGGATTCTTGCTTGGACTAAGAAGATTTATAGCAAGACGTGGGAGACCACGAACTATATATAGCGACAACGGAACAAATTTCGTTGGAGCGGTCAATTTAATGGCTTCTATCGACTGGAGCAAAATAATTCAAGAGAGTTCAATTTTGAGAATTCAATGGGTCTTTATCCCTCCTACAGCCGCCTGGTGGGGTGGATTTTGGGAGCGTATGGTCCAAATGGTGAAGAACCTTCTGAGAAGAGTTTTAGGAAAAGCATCCATAAATTTTGAAGAGTTGAGTACCGTTCTATGTGATGCAGAAGCAGTTATCAACTCCAGGCCACTCAACTATTTATCTGAAGATCCAGAGGACTTAACACCACTAACCCCAGCTATGTTCCTTCAGGACGTTCAAACGGTGGGAGTGCCTGACTTAGACAATTTAGATAGCGTCAACCTGGCCAAAAGGTGCAGATATCAACAGAAATTGAGAGAGGATCTCCGGAAGAGATTTCGGGAAGAGTACCTCAGTATGCTTATTCATAGGCAGGAAAATAAAAAACCTATCAAGCGAATACAAATTGGAGATGGGGTCCTCATCGAGTGTGACAAAAGGAGACTGGACTGGCCAATGGGACGAGTAGTTTAAGTTTTCCCTGGGAAGGACAACTCGGTTAGAGTCGTAAAATTGAAAACTGGAAAAGGCGAACTAATTCGTCCTGTGCAACGATTGCATCCTTTGGAACTCGATTTCACAAATGAAATATTTAACCGTGAACCATTTAAACAAGTAAAGATCAATAACTTTAAAGATAAAACTAAAGTTGATAGCCTCAAAGGTGAAACTGAATTTGGAGAGATTAGAGATGATGAACGATGCACAGACTTAATGAAAACTAAATGTGGTAGGGCTGTACGAAAACCAACTCGTTACAGTTAATTTAAGTTTCGTTAGACGTCAACTGTTGTAGCTTCTTCTACCTTTGAATGTCTAAGAGATTTGTGTTTGATTATTAAGAACAATCAAAGGTGGGAGTGTGTCACGAGGTGTTATAATTTAATTGTTTTTTGTGCTGGTTCAAATTCCGGTGGCAACGTTGTTCACGATGCCATGGTTACGAGCGATTCTGTAACTAGAGAGAGTAGTTGAAAAAATAATAAACAAAGTTCCTTTTTATAAAGATGCCTCAAGATTCCTAATTTCTAGGGAGAGAAATACCTTTAGGGGTTGGAAATATGTTTCATTTTTTTCATACATAACGAAAATTGACCAGAGAATATTTATAAAATTTTAAACCCCTAACATTTCTCCCCAAGTTTCCCATTGAGTACTGAGAGAGGGATTATTCAAGAGCAATAATCATTTTTTCCCGAGAACGGAGTTCGTTGATTTTGGTGGACAAAATTTAACTATATATAGTTTCTAGAAATTTTTCTCTGCCTTTCAAATGTGTCCTCAGAAATTTTCGATCTTAAATTAAAAAAAATTTATATGCCGGTATTTAGCAAGAAAAAATTAATTATTAAAAATAAAACAAGTCTCTCATGACAACATAAGTCTCTCACAACTCAAAAAATCAAGTTTTGAGATGAGTGGGTTTAAAGTTTTCATTGCTAAGCAAAATGCTAACCTTCAAGTTGAATTATGAGTTGTGTTGGCATTGCTCCTGAAAGAATGTGTATTGTCATATTTACACCTGTTCTTAGTCCAAAACGCCAGTTTTTTGAAATGTGCCACTATTGCAGCACATGAGCAAAGTATTTAAAAAATTCGAAATAAAAAGTAATATTTTTAAAAACCACGTTTTTGTAGTGGAGAATAATTAAAAAAATTTGAAAAACGAAAAACGTGGGGCGCATGAAATACATAACAGTAATGTTATATTAGTGTGTGTATGTGTGCTCATGAGAATATGTGTATGTATATCTGTAATTGTAATTGCATCTGAATGTGGATGTGGAATATGTTTGTGTATATGCGTATGTATGCGTATATGCGCATGTATGTGGATGTATATGTGGCTGTGCATGTGTATGAGTAAGAAAATGTGTATATGTACTCGTATATGTACTGTTATGTATTTCATTCACCCCACGTTTTTCGTTTTTCAATTTTTTTTTAATTATTATTCTCCACTACAAAAACGTGGTTTTTAAAAATATTACTTCTTATTTCGAATTTTTTTATTTTAAATTATAATTTTCTTAATTTTTAATTTTTATTTTATATTTTTTAAAAATTATTACTTTTTAATTATTATTCTTCACTACAAAAAACGCGATTTTTAAAAAATATATATTTTTATTTAGATTATTTTTCTTAGTCAAGAGTAGTCAAGACTACTACAAGACCACTACTAAAATAATAGAACTTTCATTTTAAATTAGGGATACAAAAATCTTTATAGAAAAACAATACCTTTACGACTTTCATTAGTTTTATGCTGATGACTACCAAAACGATCTGGAAATGAATGAGGAAAAACTGGATCCTACCACGTGATTTTTCAGCCAATAAAAATACTATAAAAATCTTTTCACCTGACATGTAATACTAATTTGAAATAATGGAATCGACAACAAAAGACAATCTCGAAAATAATTTGTTTTTCAAATTTTAATTTTATTTTACTTTGTATGTCTTTTTTCTCTTCATTTTCATGCATTGTCATCCAATTCTGAACTACGTGCCAAATTTGAAGTTTGTAGCCAGTCAGGAAGTTAGTTTAAAATCGATTACAAAATTCCACCCGGACAGACATACACGGAGGCAAGTTTATATAAACGTGGTAAAAAATGAAAGCTGCCGCCAATTTTTCCAGTTAAAATACTGTATTGCCTGAACTAAATGCACACTGGTAAAAATGATTGAAGTGGCAAATGTTTCTATTTGAAATAAAAAAAAAACTAACAAAGCAAGTAAAACCTAACCTGGTCAAAATATCGCTTGATATAAATAGCAATAAATGGGAACACAAAAATGAGCGCAACTTGTACCCTAAATAATATGACTCGTCACTTGTCCAGCACAGCAGCTGACCGATACCCTTTCAACTACCGCATCCGCATTTCATACTATTTACATGTAGAACTACTTTGCACCAAAGGCACCCTTGAGCTTATCGATGGCCGTTGCTTCTAGTCTTCGAGCTGCAGTTCAGCATCCAAGGGCGTCCCATACACGTTCGATGGGAATTAAGGTCAGGGTACATCGCAGGCCATCCCAATTGTTGAATATCCTCCGATTGGAGGTATTCGTCCACCAACTCAAATCTGTGTGAACTGGTGTTATCCGGAAGTGCAATAAATAATACTAGTTAATAATAGTAATACTACGTAATTACTAATATTTTCCAAAAAAATTCAAAATCAAATATCTTAATTTTTGTTTCTTTAACTCTTTATTTTTGAGTAAATTGGAACGTTCTATTTTGTTTTCTAAAGGAAACACTTAAAGGTTATAAGTCAGTTTTTCGAGGGAGCTTAATATGACCTAAGCTTTTACTTATTTACAAGTTTAACTAATAGATTTCGATAAAATGTAAATATATAAGACCTTATTTTGATAACGAGATCTGGCTTTAAAATGTGTTTTAATAAGATTCTCGATAATAGTTTATGGAGATTTTATTGGCGAAAGAGAAAACTGCTTGGATCGTAAAGCATAACAATTGTTTTCATTTGTTAGAGTTTTAGAAAATAAGAGCTGTAGTTTATTAATAGTTTGTCTGCATCGTCAGAGCTTAGCTTATCCTAGTGATCTAACAGTTGCTGCCCGAGGCGAAACGTTACGAAAATGTCAGCCATTTTAATATGAGTATTATATACGTTCAGAATTACGAAAGTTTTCCTATTTCTTCGATTGTCTCCAATTTTAATAGTATTTGGTTTAAGGATATGTTGATATAATAAATTCAAAGTAACTATTCAACAATTATTATACGCTTGTATGATTTTACTTATTAAGATTTTAAAAATATGATACAGTGAATTGAATGGAACAAAGAACAGATATATAAAGGGTTTAGTCTCTTTGCAGGATATTTTTACCCATTGACAAAATGGGTCTTGGATTGGATTTGATGGCATCCACACACTTTTCAACTGCGTTCAAGACTAATAATAAACAGTGCGCATGCGCCGTCATTGCATGCGTTGCTATGACGACCACTGCTGTTTTTTTTATTTCCACTAGCCGGCATTTTTAAAGTATTTACATGATAATAATTTAAAGTATTTTTATATTCTTTTTATTATTAACGTATAATGACTTGCTTGACGGTGATTTCAATATAAATATGAATGCTGAAGAAGGAAAAGTATTTTGTGACGTCTTGAAACACGTACATAGGCAGGATATGATAAACCAATCAGACGACAGACATCAATGGGGACAGTTTTTGCAACCCATGATTTGAAATGTTGTGGCGTTTAACCGAATCAATCCTGAAAGAAAAAGCATTTGACCAATGAGTAAACAGTGATCGCAGTAAGGCTATCACAACTTTTTTGTTGATTTTGTTTTGTTTTTTTTTCATTATTTTTTAATGATCAGATGGTTTGACAGTAATGAATCACCATCACAAGTTTCCATAGATCAACCTTCTTATTACTTGATGGTACCATCATGACTGACCATCGATTAATTTTAGAAATTTGCCTAGTTTCGTTGGTCCAACTTGATCAAAACCAACACAGTTTTATAATACTTTTTGATGGCTCAACAAAAAGAACCAATTATGAATCAATTTGTTTTACAAAGTTTTCAATTTTCACTAAAAAGCATCGCACTTCTTGGTGTCTGATCATCTCATATGCATGATTCATCTCTTATTCAGCAAGTGAGGTAACTTAGATGTTCCGTAGGCTATGGGTCTCCCTCGTCCAGTAACATACTTCATAATGGTCTATTTCTCGGACATCGAGAATGAGTAGTAATCATACTTATGTATGAGGAAAGGCAGATACCCGCTATCTGCTTTGTACTTGACCATTGGAGCAGCGATGGCTATATTAGATAGAATTTAGACGGCAACGGTAGTTAGTTTGCTTGATTATTGGAAAATATAATGATATCGTTAAGTTTTGTGTTAACCTTTAAAGCAGAGCAGCTGGTCTTGGTTCCTTTATAATTGACTCATTTGGTCAGCTATTTTTTTGAGAAAGTTAGGATTTTTGACGGATGGATAAGTCAGCTAGATCTCTAAACCTCAACATCATTGATCATGTTTGAGATGCTCTGAACTCTTCTCTAATTAAACATCCGTGCCTTAAAAGAGGGGGAGGGGGACTCATTGCCATATCAACAGATTAGGTTTATTTTTTTCTTGTATGGAATTATGGTATACCTAGGTATGGTTGAAAATGCACTGGAAAAAGGTCATCCCCCTATTAACCAGTTTTTTAAAGATTTTTTAACGTCTGTTTTATACGATCAAATTATGAAGAATGTTATGCATACGAATTCCGCACCCGACTCGTACCGACCACAGTGCTGGCTTAAATTTCCTCAATGGTAGATGGATAATGGGTTAAAGTCCTCGTACCATAAAGATAACCATGGGAGGTTTTCCTTGTTTTCCTCTCCATGTAACGCAAATGCGAGTTAGTTCCATCAAAAAGTCCTCCACGAAATCAAATTTCTTCCCAATACTTGACCCAGGAGCTTCCTTGTCTTCTGGATTGAGACTTGATCCAGGAGTTCTCTTGTCGTCTTTAACTTACTTGTATCGTGCTCTGTAAAACATTTCTATGTATTGTTGTTATCATTTTTGGTGTTTAGGTAAACTAAATCAACGTATAGAACTATGTTTGTCGTGAAAAATTATGTAAAATTGACGAAACAATTGTTTGAAAGAATTAGAGCAAATATATTATTAAGAAAATGTGCTTGTTTTTTAAACGAAATGTATATGCAGTAAGGCCATAAACTGCTTCGAATGCGAGGGAAAATATGTATTGACAGTAAACAAACAAGAATAAATATATTAAAATATGTCAGAGAAAAAGAAAATAAAAAATATGACTACAAGCCCTGTTAAAACAAATTAGTTTACCTCAACTCCAAAAATGGTGGTAAATTTTTTTTTCAGTGTATAGTTAGTATAGTTAACTTTTGCGTAAAATTTATAGAAAATACAGCTTTTAATTTCATTTTTTTTGTGAGTGTATCAAAATGTTTATGGGACATAAATACGTTTGCTTAAACGAGCGTTATAAAGTTTTGTCATTAATTAAATCTTTTATTCCGAAGAAAATTTTAAGATAACGAAACCTTCAAAATAATACGCAGTAACATTTCTTTTTGCAACTTAAATGTTCTTTTGTGGTGTTCTCTTTCTTTCAAAAGAAAACTCAAACGATAAGCTATTTCGTGTTTCGCTGGAGAAATTCTTATTAATTTGAGGAGAAATGATACTGAGTATTTGAAAGGTCGAAGTATTTTGGGCTCAGGAAAACCTTTTCTGTACTTAGGATTTTAGTTGACCTATTTTTGAACTCTTTTTTTTCTTTTCTTTTCCCCTTTCGAAAAACCTCTTCTCCCGCCCATTAACTAAACTGATGATAGATAACCCACAACTAGGTAAGCTTTCTCTGATGATTGTTCTGAAAGATAAGCAGAATGGAGCTTGGTGTTTGTGAAGTACTTCTTGTTTGGTCATTTATAAAACAGGAAAAAGCTCATCTTTTGTATTAAAGTAGTTTGATCCTAATATTTCTGTTACGGAATTCTAGAACACAATAACAAAGGTTATTTAAACAGGAGATCGATTATATTTTCTGTTTGGAATAATTCTTAATTTTTGTTAGTTCATGTTTTCATGTTCTATAAGCTTTGATCGAGCAGCCATGCGTCGCACTTTTTTTGTGGCTAAAACTGAGTTATGTTTTTTTTATGGTTAGACATTTAGGATTTTAGATACAGTCTCTGGCCAATTTATTAGACGCACTATAAGATTCTAAGAAAAATCTTAATTATTAGGTGATACTATACAGCTTTATTGTTCTTACGTGACTGAAACACGTTTGCACTTGTTTGCGTTCGTGTATCAATTGATTAACATTGTAATTCAATACGTTAAAAATAAATACAAATAGGAAGTCTATAAAAAATCTCCCTAATATAAACCCATTACATGTATGTTTAAATATAAAACTATTGCATTTAAACTCTTGCAAATTTTGTCATTATTAAAACACTACTGTGCCTTTAGTAATGTGGTCTAATTATTATAATGCACTAATATTATACTTGATATAATAAATATTCCATACTTATAATCTATCTCTGAATTTATTTAATCGTCGAATTTATATTATATATCGCTTAATTTAACCAATTGATACGCGAAGGTAAACAAGTGCAAATCGATTTCAGCCGCGTAAAAACTATAAAGCTGTATAATATCACCTGATAATTAGGATTTTACATAGAATCTTAGAGTGCGTATAATAATTAGGCCAGGGACTAGTTTAAATAGGAATTCTATGAAGTAAAATTCAGAATACTCGAAACAATGATTAAGAATTTTTTTTTCTTTAAAAAACTTATCTCATAAAATTAAGTATATATTCTCAAAATCTCGAAAGCCTTGTTATGTCAAAAAAATATTTTTCCCCTTGGCATTATATATCCATCTAATGTTAGTTTGAATTCCTATGTCGAAGAATTTATTCTCAAGACCTTGCTTTGTCGAATTGTTTTCGAAATAGAAAATGAATTTTTTTTGGAAAAACCACACTGTAAGTTCATCGTAAACCGATTATTTCCCATTTAATCCATTATTGATCTTGTCTTACTTTTAAAAATTAAATTATCATTGTTGTGTTAGACTTAAAGTCAACTATCATTACATACATATTTAATGGTAGTTAATCTTATGTTGCATGACTCTACTTTTAAGAGTAATATTTTACAATATATATATTTTTTTTACATTTTGGAACATATTTAGTTCGGAACTTGTGATCTCAAAAACTGGTTATCTCGAAATTTTCTTAGCGCCCCTTCAACTTTGAGATATTGAGAGTATAGTGTACTCTCTATGTAAACATCCCCACAGCTGGCTAAGCTTTCTCTAATGGTTCTGAAAGATAATTAAAATGGACCTCAGAATGCTGTATTTAAGTTTTATCACTTCATGAAAGACTGTGAGTTTACTTTCTGTATTAAATAGTGAGTTTACTTTAAATTCTAGTATTATTTAACTTTCTAAATTTTAATTTTCTCTGTCTGTAATATAACTTCTGTACATTTCTTTCTTCTACAAATATTAGATTATAGGATTGGTCAATTTTTTCCCCTTTTTTATTAAAAAAAGAGGAAGTTTTCTTCTTTGTTTTTAATTCAAGTCTCTGATTAATACAAAATTCTAGATAAAATCTAAAAATCCAACAAAACAAATAAAAAATCGTGTAAAAGTTAGGATTTTACGCAATAATTAGATCAGATTCTTTTGATGATGGGTCCGAGAATCAAGAAGATTGAAGTATTGCAAAGAACGATTTTTTTGTTTGTTTTATAATTTATAAAAAAAGGGAAGTTTATGGTACTAAAAGTGTTTTTCCTAACATTTCCTCTTAGTTCTAATTTTTAATTATGTAACGTTTCTTGTAAAATAAAAGCTATAGCCTCATCACTACTGAGTTATAAAGGAATACAGCAAAAAATATTTTAAAGTATTCTATTTTTCTGCCATAAGATAACGAAAATACAAATTATACTGACATAGATCAAATAATTTTAGGTCCACATACGTGGATCTCAGGTCTTAAGTAAGTAAATGAATATAAATATTTAAAAGGTTAAATTGTACATAAAATAGGAACAAGCGTACATAATGTTATATTATGGTCGATTTAAATTCAATGATGAATAGTAATAATTTAGAAAAACAGAAAATTTAAAAGAAAGTGAAGTTTTTTCTAAATACATTGCAATACTTCGTTAAATATTAGTGTTAAAACTATTTATGTATACCATGCATAAATAAATGATTATCGAATGTAATATTAAAAAGATTAATATAATTATTGAAAAGAAACTAACATTAATTATAAAAAAAATTTCATTCTTGGGTGGTAAAATTTCAAAATTATGAAGAAAAAAAAACACAAAAAATAAAATTTATTATGTATGTACCTTAACATAAAACATTTAATTAAAATTCATATTAAATAGTAACTAAATTGGTATAGTCTCTCACAATCTCTTTAAATAGAATATATTACATAGATTTTATAATAATTTTGCCATACGATACAAAGGTTATATAACTTTGATCAACATGTTCTTGACTGTATTATTTTTTAAACGTTAAGTAAATACAAATTTAAAAGCTTCATACAAATCACAAAACTACCACGTCGGTAGTAAAATTTTTTTTCAGAATAAATAATTAAATATATACAATTACTAACGTTTTTAAGCACGTGGATTTTATCTCACATTTTTCGAAAATCACTTCTGCTTAAGTGTTATTCTACCCGAATAACTTGCATGTTCTTCAAATACTTACATGTTACATCTCTTGGAATCCCCAGAAATCTTAACCGTCCACGTATGCTTCATTGAGGGTACCACTATAAATTTTCTTAGTCTGTTTTTAGAAGCTAGGAACCGAGGTAATGAAGATATTAATTTCTTCCTTGATCATCTCGAGTTAATTCGGGTACGTATAAATTGCAAATTTTTATGATCCCGAGAAAACTTTGGTTTAACAGAATATGTCAGTACATTTTGTTTTATCACGTTTTTAATCGGTCGGAAGGAAGAAGCATAATCTGTTGGATTCGAAGCTTGCCAAGTTTTATTTGGGAGTTTTGATGTTGAACTGCACATGTGTTTTGTGCGATTGCATACACCAGTGTTTCCCAAACTTATGACTTTTGTGTACCCTCTCTAAATTTTTCGGAGCGCTGTGCACCACTAAAATAGAAATGAATAGATTTTTTACTAGAAAAAAAAATATGCAAAAGTTAAAAATCACAACTGGCTGTTGACACCACTAATTACTAACTGTTAACTCTGCAAAAAATGGCCAATAGAAAAATACATAATTGCAAATTTTCATGGCTTTCTTTGTTTTTAAATTCTCGTTTGTTACAAGATATTTCGAATAAGAATGCTTACCCCCACTAAACTGTTCCCGTACCCCTAGAGGTACGCGTACCACACTTTTGGAAACACTGGTATACACGATGGTCGCTGAATTTACATAGCGATAAGAGTAAAAAAAATGGCGAATTCCTTCACTGACGTTTGAAAAGTATCATTTTGTGTTGTCCCTTGTTTTAAGAACTGTCATACAAAGACTATGTATTTAACTTTTTTCATTTGCCCGAAATAACTCAGGATAGTAAACTGATTTTTAATCAAAGGCTTCTTACTCATAAAAAAAATAAAATTTAAACTTAAAACTTGTGCATTATGTTTTGCTTTAGTTCCTTGTATTTAATAATATAATTTTTAAAAAAATACGTAGATTTTTTACATTTTTTTTTCTTAAAATAATTGTTAACGGAAGCGGTTAATGACACTACCTAGCGCTTTTTGAGTCTAAAGTGTAACTAGAAATTTTAGTTGGAACTTTTATTAGCAAATGGGAAGAAATCAGAATGCTGGCTAAACTCGTAATCTGTAATATTTCTACCCGAAAAAATTTTGAAATAGCAATTTCTACTTAAATGAATAAAACTTATGGTTATTGTATTCAAGTAATTAGAATTGCTCGGGTGACTTATGAGTGCTACATTACTTGAAATTTGTCTGACTAAATTCGTGAAGAATAAAGAATCTAGAATATTAAATTAGAAAAATGTTAGAATGAAATAACTGATATACTTTTTGGAGTGACGATGTAATGCACAAAATATTGTTTTTTAAAGTACAATTACATTTAAAAAATACAAAAACAATTTATTTTTGCATTTATAAATGTTTGCCTAGTATTTACGCATTGTGTAATTTTAAATTTAATATTTCCTTAAAAAAAGATTTATAAAACTAATCATCTTTTAGAAGAAGAAAAATATTTAAAAAAAAATATTCAAAATATTCAAAAAGAATAATATTTAAAATATATATTCAAAATATTGGAAAAGAATCAAAATATTGGAAAAGAATCAAAATATTGAAAAAGAATCAAAATATTGAAAAAGAATCAAAATATTGAAAAAGAATCAAAATATTGAAAAAGAATCAAAATATTGAAAAAGAATCAAAATATTGAAAAAGAATCAAAATATTTATTCAAATATTCAAAAAAAAAAAAATCAAAATATTCAAAAGAATATTAAAAAACAATATTTAAAAAAAATAATAATAAGGGTATTCTTTGAGTAATCTACATTACGTAAAAATATATTATTTTTAATTTTAACAAAAAGGAAAGACATGTTGTTAAATTTAACGATTTAAATTTCTCCATTCTTTTTAACCAAATTTAATTGTGTACATAATTGTGCACATAATTTTCTGTACATAAAATCAAATTCTTCTTCTTCTTCTTCATAAGCGCAGCAGCCTTTCACAGGCCAAGGCTGACTCGCAGATTTTCCTCCATCTGGCCCTGTCCGGTGCGACGGCCCGCCATCGGTTGACTCCCAACAGCTTGAGGTCCTTTTCAACGTCGTCTATCCATCTTGTAGGTGGTCGTCCCCTACGTCTCGTCCCTTCAATTGTGGAAAAAGTCACTTTTTTGGCAGGGACGGCATCAGAATTTCTGAAGAGGTGGCCCAGCCACCTAATGCGTGATGCTTTAATAGTTCTCACAATGTCGGTCCCACCGAATTTGTCATATTTTTTGTAAATTTCGTGGTTGTAAAGATAAAATCAAATTAGTAGTTTTAAATGGAAATAAATAGCGCTTACAACATTCAGTAAAATTAAATACTTGTACCTTAATATTGCATATGCAGCTCGTTTGAAAGCTGCGTAAAAATAAATTATATTGTTTTCCTCATTTCATATGCATTGCATCTAATATTACTTGTAGTTATATGAAATGTGAATTGTAAAAATTTTTAATGCCGTATTTTAAAGTTTTATGGCATTTGGATTGTCAAATTGTTTAGAAAAAAAATGAGAATATGGCATATTCTGAAAAATACAGATTAATCAAAGCACGAGAACAAAGAGTTTTCTGAAGCTTGAGAAAAATGGTTTCCCTTACTTCCTACTTGCTCACAAAGACTAATGTAATGTGTGTTACTTTCCCTTTCTTTCAACATTCATAAAAGATGGAAGGAAAAAATTTCAACGCTTAGCTTGCAGTTTTGTTCTTCCGATTGAACAAATTAACATTTAATTGTGGTTGCAGTAATTCTTATAAAATACAACAGACAGGGGTGAAAGCGAGACGGAAAAGAGGAAAGGCTGGTAGTAAAACCATTTCAGTTATAGCTAGTTTTGGGGAGGAGTTTACTTATTCTTTTTTTAAATTTTTCAACAATATCTACTTTATCTTGGAAAAGAAGCAGTTTTATATATATGCCGGAATTATAAAAGAAATCTTGATAGTTATAGATATTTCATTTTTTTTTGAAAAAAATGCTGGAATGAAATGTTTTACCTACCAGGTTTTTCTCTTTTCCGTCTTGCTATATAAGGGCTTTCACCCATGACAACAGAGAAGGAAGTAAAGATTTAAATATCTCGAATTTTCAAAATTAACCTACTGTCTCTGACCAAGTTATTTGACTCACTTTAAGATTCTATGTCAAATCTTAATTATCAGGTGATACTCAATACAGCTTTATTGTTTTTATGTGACTGAAACCGGTTTGCACTTGCTTACGTTAGTGCATCAATCGGTTCAGTTAGACGATTTATAATATAGATTCCATGATTTAATAAATTAGACGATATATTATAGGAATATAGACTATTTATTATATCAGGTTTTATATTAATATAGTATTTTAGGTCTCCCAACTTGGGTCAACCATTATTTTGGGTCTACCAACTTAATGTTAACTTTTGCTTTAAAACGTTAAGATTATAAGACTTGAAGTTACAAAAGTGTGTATACAAATGTACAGGAAATGCGATAGAATTAAAACTCCTTCATTATTTCGAAAATTATTAACTTTTGAAGTTGAAGCAAAATGTACCATGCGTGCAAATCTATGGGCTATTACAGAGTTGAATTAATTTGATAAGCTGAAAGAGCCATTTTCGCTTATGAGCTAAACAAAAGCTTTTTTTTTTTAAAAAAAAATCTGATTTGCAATTTTATTGCATATTTAAGGAGTTTTTTCGTAAATTTTTTTTACTTTATTTCTTTGTTACATTTTGCTTTGCTGCAGAAAATCTATGAGACTTGGAAGCTTGAAACAGCGAATATAGAAAATTACGAATGTTAAACGTAAAAATTTGCAAAATGTATTCAAAAAATAACGTTCGATTATTAGTTTAATAATTATCAATCGGTAATTTTTTAGTGAAAAATGTCTTTTTTGGTTCTGTAGCCAGTTAAAATTCAACTACGGAGTTAAAACTTTCAAGTTCTCAATTTTTTGTTTAAAGTTTCACACGTGTTTCTTCAAGCCCCCATTCATATTTTCCTTTGTTTCTTCATTTTCTTATTGATTTCAATGTGTTCAATCATTATCCTTTACGCATGTTGGTTCAGGAATTCTATGCATTTTTTCCTGTTATATTTTAAAATGACCTTTTTTTTCAATTGAATTACAGGATAAAAACAGGTTAGGATTTACATTTTGGTATTTTTATTTCGGTATTTACGGTGAGATGCGTAACATAAAAATAACACAAGTATCTCAATTCTTCTAGTTGTCAATTCTAGTCAAACAATTCTTACTTTTCTGTTTATTATGTCTGATAGATGGTATTATAAGTTAGTCACGCTTTTGTTCATAAAAAGTTTGAAATAATATATCGATCTATAGTGACGCAAAAACGTAGTTTATCTAGAAAAAAAATACTTTCTCCGAAGTACAAAAACTCACATTCTTCACTTAGAAATATAGTGTTTTGAACGAGATTCAGAACATTGTATTAAAGATAAAACCAAAATATGGATTGGCTTTTATCTAATGGAGAATAAATCTATTGAAGCCTATTTGGAAGTACACTTTTAAAAGCAGCTTCTGAAGATTTCTATTTTTTTTAGGAAGAATGAATAAAAGTTATAAAAAGAAGCTCGAAATAGAATTCTTAAAATAATAAACTTAAAATAAGTTTTAAAGTAGCGGAAATAATACACAACTAGAAACTTTTATCTGATATTCTAAGTAAGGAATGGTTTTTAATGGGTAGAAGTTAAAATTGGTGTATTGGTTGATTGTAAAAAGTATAAAAGAATACCACGGTTTTTCAGAATTTAATATTTTATTTATAACCATGTACTCCATTTCTAATTAAGAGTTTAAAAGAGAAATAATAATTGAACATGCATTAATTTTGTTTCATGGACACGTGAAATTTTGCATTTAAATTTCGTAGTTAAACAGTTTATGTGAAAAGGGCTGCAGCAAGTTATGAACCTTATGAAGTTTATTGGATTGTATCAAAATTTAAATATCGTAATTTATTTTCAAGAAATGTTGATTTTTTAAAGTATATGTTGATATTTTTCATATTTTTCTTATTTTTATAAAAGCAACTGTGAATTTTATTAGCGTTCATTATAATATCGTATTCAAGACTTATATTTAATAGTCTCTATATTATCTTATACGACAATAATTGTAAATGCGATATTTGTCTTAAAATGTTGTATTTGATAAAAATATCTTTTAAAATATCGTGATTGCGGTGTGTAATAAATGTCGATATTTCACGATATGTTTAAATATTGCACGTCTCTAAAGTTTACTAATTTGTTTCTGACTTCACATCTATTGATCTCACTAGATAATCTGTTTATATGTAAGCTTACCATTCAATATTAAGAACCAAAATATAAATTATTTCAATTCGACGTCGAAAAAAAGGGCTGTTGCATGGTTAATTTTCGAAATCGAATATCTCTTAATTGCTCATATCCATTATCACCCAATATTATTCTATTCATAAAATTTCTTGATGAAAATGATTGCATAGGCATTTTTATGTCCAATTCAGCAGAAAACAAAACTTAGTAGAAAAAGTTTAACTTCAGTCACGTAAACACAATTTATTTTTCTTCGTTAAATATAAAGGTGTGTAAGTCAAATTTCAGACAAATACCAAAGACACCAAAATTTTTTTTGTACCTGTTTTGTTTTTCATGGTGATACCAAATTACTTATAGGTGTAATTGCACCTAATGTTAGTATGAATGTTCTAGCAACAAGAGTTTTTGCGTAATGAAAAAGAGCGTTTAAATTAATTTTCTTTAGGCACTGATGTTGTTCAGTGAATTCTGGGTACAAATCTGCACTGTAAAACATGTTAGCGTATCTCAACAAATAAAATGGTTGCAACTATAGTTCATGCACTAGGAGTTGGCACTTGGATCCGCCTTCATCACGTTGTATCCGACGATACTATTTCGTTATTTTTGGGAGAAGGATGTGAACAATCCTAAACGAGGTTGCTATTTGGCAATCGTATGACAAAAATATATTTTTCGCATTTTTTATGAGTATTTTTCAACATTAAATGTTTTATAAACTTGATATTTCTCTCTTTTGAGTGAATAGTTTGTCCTTTTTGAGACATTTTACCGCAATCTATTTAATTAGCTAGAGTAACGAAAGGTATAATAGCAAATGATAAAGCGAAGTAAGTGACTGAAAAATAATTCACTGTTTGCATTAAGGGTTATCTCAATTTCAAGCGCGGAGACGTTTCTCCTCTTACTCCCTGGGCTGAAATGAACTCATGGTCCGAGGAAGTAGAGCCAAGTGCCAACTCCTGGTGAGCGAAATAGACTTGACACCATAGTGGTGTTCCACTAAGTGTTTCACTATATCAGGATCAAATATAGCGTAATTAAGCACCAAGAATGTTCTTTCATACTATTTGATGTAAATTAGCCACAGACACTTTTTTATTCAGTCGCACTAAAGTTTATAACCACTGTAAGATATGGTGCATGCAAGAGTCAATATAGTTATTTTTACGATGTTAATTAAAATAAAAATCATCCACTTAGGGTACCTACGTACAATATCTTTTTTAAAATAAAATTAATCTAGTAAATCAAACATACACATTTCACAGAGAGAATATTAATATGAATTAGAAGAACAAAGATGAATATTAAAAAATTATTCTATACATTCGACTGTTCTGTTTAAATCTTCTTATGAGACCATAAATATCACTTATACAAGTAAAAAGATACAGGCCTATTGTAGCAGTTTTTATGATCAGTTTTTCCAATCAATCGAAGTTTGGAATTACTTGGCAAATAAGTAGTCACAGTCAGTATTCTCGCACAATCAGTAAAGAAGATTGAACTTACTCGGTGTTAAAAAGGCTATGATCAGTTTGTCTACTCAATTTGTCCAGAAGATTGAAATTACTTACCAATCTATGATCTCGGAACTTGCTCTTCTGTAGGTATCGCGGTCGATAGCTAAGCCTAGTTTAGCTTCGACTTATTCAATGCATTTATCTGATTTTGTAACTATATGTTAGAATTAATTAATAAGCATATTAGAGATTTATTTATTACTGAACGAGAATTTAGAGATTTTTCCAAATTCATAAGCACGCATTTAGATCATACCTGCCAACTCTTCCGGATTTTCCGGAAGATTTTATTTTCATATTTAAGGTGGTAGTAAATATATACTATTTTTTCTTTTATAAATTTTATTTTAAATGATTTTGATCACCACTATTCTTACAAAAACTAAGCACATATATCAATATGCGTTACTATCATGGTTGTCAATTTAGGTTTTCTCAAATACAACATATTTGTTTGCTTAAAATTGAAGTTTTAATTCCATTTTAATACCACTGGGAAAAATTATAATGGAAAGGATTAAAAGTTGGCAGGTATGATTTAGATGTATCAATTTCCTTAATATGCATTGGAAAGTTTCAGTAAAATTTAATTTTTAGTTCGAATTTCTCGTGAAATTATTTTCTTCACTCATTTAAATACATTGTAAAAGGTATAAAGATGTAAAAGGATAAAATAAATCAAATTTTCATATCTTAAATAAAATTCCAAATAAAATTAATTTCATCCTAGTTCGGTATAATATATTCCCAAGATATCAAACTAATTTTTAATTAAAGACAATAGAAAAATAAACAGTTTTTACTTTTAATAATTGAAAAAATTGTAATTTTTAGAATTTAATGTCTAGTTTCCTACAATATTAATTTTGTCGAACAAAACTGTCCCTGGTATTAACATACAACACTATCTGTATTACATGACATTTATTTGTTTTACATAACATTTATTTGTTTTACATAAATTCTTCTGCAATTGTAAGACTAGAAAGTTAATTTTTTAAGAAATATTATATATCTAACTTTGTTATAATTTTAAATAAAAGACTCATTTTAATGTTTTCAGTTTAAGTCAAATTCTAATCACATTGGAACTTATTGCGCTAGAAACATAATAATTTTAATTTATAAAATCTCGGCTTTCAGGAACAAACATGTTTGCAATATTTCTGCTTACTTAAAATCAGCTTAATATTTTCAATGCTGAAAAATAGAATTGCAATAAAACATTTCGACAGTAAAAAGTTTTAAAATATTTTCAACTAACTCAGAGCTTCGGCATTGAGCACAACTTCTCCCCCCTCCCACCCCTCGGTCACAAACTGTCGAGGTATAAAATTTCACTTTGCATCGAGTAGATAGAAACTGGATAAGCAAATAAAATGTATTTTTACTATGTCGGATCTGGTAGAAAGAAATGCAAATTGATGACGAGGAATGGAATAAAAAAAAATACTGAAACAAACTCGACTTTTGCCTTTCCTTGTTTTATGCCGCCCTGCCATTCGATGCCACATCGAGAAGGGGGCGCGATAAAAACATGTCTCATAAAAATAAGGAAGGGGGCTGCTGTCCAAATAGCTGGAAGGAATACTGGGTTTGAATTTAAAATGCATCTCATGAAAAATGTATATAACTGGGAAAGAAAAATTCAGTAAAAATTAAGTATACGGGTTTCTTAAAAAGACGCATGTGCGGTACAAGATGTTACAGAATTTCGGCTTGAAAAATGAAGGTAATATTTTAAGATCAAATGATAACTTACTTTATATAAAATTACTTTAATTACTGTATATATATATATATATATATATATATATATATATATATATATATATATATATATATATATATATATATATATATATATATATATATATAATTGTCAAATTCACTTGATATTTTATATCCATTATTTAGCCAATGTAGGTCCTATATTGACCCTATATAGGCCATTCTAGGACCAAAATTAAAAAATCTAGATATCCCAATATTGGTCCCTTGGTGCATGATGTAGTAGGACCTATATTGAGCCAATTTTTAACCTAACTGGGGCCAATGTAAAATTGTTGCTATGTGTATAGCTATACTATGTATATAGGTATACTATGTGTATAGTTATTATTTTTTTTGTTTAATGGAATTTTTAGCTTACATTGTGGCAATTCCAATAGTAAGAAGCTGCAACGGATTATAAAACAAGTAACAAAAAATGAATAAAATAAAGGTTATGTCATATTTCCAATGAATGTGTAGTATGGTGATATTAGGATATTTATTCGTTTCAGAGGGCGGTGAAGAAAAAAAAGGGTAATTCCACATTACCTATATTTGGCATTATTGTGTTGCAATAGGTTTCTCATGTGACCAATGCATCTAAAGCGGCGATACTTAATGCATTATTTAGTTCATCACTTGCTTCAATTATTGTTTCGCGATTACTTACAAATATCGAAATAAGTACATCATTTCACCAAAACTGATTATAAAATGAATAGCGTCGTAACTAATTTTTTTCAAAATTTACAGTCAATTAGCGTTTTGTAATAGGTACAATTTGAAATAAAAAAAATAACTTTTGTATTACTTGTTCTTATATAAGAACTGTATAAAAACAGTATTTTTGGTATTAATACTGCTTAGTTAATTTTAGTAATCGGTACAAACAGAAGTAATAAAAGTTTTGTACTTAAATAATGCTAAATTAATGAAGAGAAAAAATGGCTCTTACTCGTATAGGGAAGCTTCATCAACTTGCATCGAAGTAAATGATTCTAATTCTGTAAAAAAGGTCAATTTAAAACAAAATAAATTTTGTATTGAAAAGCTAATTTAATGGACAAGGAACTTATTTGTCTAGGAGAACTGTACAAATTCACTATATTATTGAAGTCAAACATGCGGTATTAATTTTGCTAATAGGTACTATTGGTACTATATTATTTCGTGTTGCTTTAAAGGTATCAAATATACCAATATCTGTACTAAGCTCTGTTGAAATAGGTTTTTCTGCGGCCTATACCAAAAGGGATAAATACCGAAAGAAATTGTTGAAATCTTCGACTATATCCAAACATGACTATCCTCGAGCAATAGTATTATCTCAAATGATACTGAGTCTGGATAATCTTTATTTTGAAGGTTTGAACATCTAAAAACACGTTTTATTTAATCTGAAAAAAGTTAAAATACTGAGAAGAGCAACAAATAATAATAAATAAAAAAAAATTGGAATTGCTTTAGCTTTATTAATTGTGGCGGTATATATCTTTCAGTTTTGTGCATGGTCTCGTGGTGTTGAGCAGTACCGAGTGTAGTGCGTCTACCACTACGAAAATAAAATTCCAATTCACTAGTATATAAGACATATTAACTCAATTCGATGTTGGGGTACCTTTTCATAAATGAAGGTTGACATTGTCTATAATTCACATTTCCCACATTGGTGATCCGGACGTGATGGAAAAACGCCTACCTTGACAGAAACTCCCACTTCAATTTGAACACGCCTACTTCGATGGAACAGTTGACTTCCTGCTTGTGGCATTATCCACCTCCCTGCGTTGTTGCTACTCAGTCTCGATCACACAACTTCGGCCTGCATACACTCGACTGTTAATGGCAGCACAGGAGCAACCACGACCGTGAACTTTATACAGCCTTTCACGATCAGCATTTAAAAAGGACGGTGATCTTAATGCAGCTCTCCCGACTTCTCACAAAACAGCAACAAATCAACTAGTGGCATCCGTTTACTGAATTCTATCACAGATACAATTTTGGTAGAGGAGTACTGTAGTGTGTCTATCACTAATTCCCTAGTATATAAGACATATTAACTTGTTGGGGTACCTTTTCATAAATGAAGGTTGACATAGTCTATAACTTCTATCCCCAACCGAGTTATTGATTATTTCTTTTTTTTTCTTTCAAACCGTTAGAAGAACGGGTATTTAGTTAGTAGTTTAACAAAAATGACTTTAAACGAAAATTTACAGTGGATCGAAAAACTATTCTTGCCAATTTTGATGAAATCTGCTATTTTGTGGCAAAAACCTTGAGTAATAAATATTAAAAAAAAAAAATGCAAAACCAAAATCTTTATTTCCAAAACAGCAGATCATCCCTTTTAAATCAATTGACTGTTCGAAAAGCATAATTCCAATTTCCAATGACCCTAAAGACTTTGCCAGGAAATATTCGACTTCTCCCTTCTCAGGAAAAAGCAATTCTGTGTCAGACGTCAAAAACAAGGTTTGTTTAAGCGCAAGAGCAACTTCTGGAAAGTCCTGCAATGTTCATGTGTGCATTATTTAATGCATTAATTGATTAATAATGAAGTAAGCTATTTACCATCTGCCTATTGTGTTTTTCTGGCGTTTATTCAAATTTTAAGTAAATGATTTTAAGTACAAAAGAATATTATCAGCTAATTTTGTGGGTGGAAGTGTGCAACTCAGTATTTTGTTAAAGTGTTCGTGTGTGATGATGGGTTAGCCTAATTTACTCAAGATACTCACCTTGAGTACTCACCTAATTTACTCGAGTACCATTTAGTGATTAGTTCCTCCCCTCTAACTATCAAAGTAATTAACACTTCTATTTTTTTTTAAAAATTCTTTAGAAACCAGAACCTAGAAATATTTTCCTTTGTCACATGTTATTAGCGTTCTATATGTAAATAGGCAGTTGATATGGAAGTTGAATTTCTTTAACATTATTAAAACAAATTATAGCAGTTACTAAATTTTTGATTCAGTTACGGCCATCATATGTTATAGAATTTTTAATTATAAGTATCCTTCCATTACCAATCGTATGTATTTATTAATTTAATTTCATGTTATTAATCTTATATATATTATTACCGAATGTATCATAAGTTTTCAGCAGTATTATTCAGTTAATAATATTTATAATATATTATATAGTTAATGATTTTCGACATTTGTTACATTTTTGAAAATAATTTAAATTAAAAAAAATAAATATTGTATCGAGTCCAACGTTTGTAAATAAATAAAGCATGCATATTAACGTAATATATAACATCTTGCAATATAAATATCTTAGTTTTAAAAACCATTTTATATTTACAATGTATAGAAATCGATAAAAGTATTAAATTTGTTTGAAAGGGAAAAAAAAGTATCACCAGAGCATAGAATATTTACTTTTCTTTGCTACATTATCTTTGCTACATTATCTTTTCAAATTTAGGATATTATGAGAATGAGTAAAAAAAATAATTACATACATTATATATTTTAACATTTAAAATATCGGTATTCTTATTTTTTTAAACTAGGTTTTTTAAATCAATCCATTGTGAATAGCAGGGGCAATCTCTTCTGTGAGATGTGCCTGAAAAGTGGCATCCTAATGTTATCACTAGGGAAGACTAAAAAATATTTTTTTTTTTAAATTAGAAGGATAAATATCTTGAAAGATTTGTATTCCTTAAAATTTAAATCCAATGAATTTAAATCTATTGCGTCAGATGTGCCTGAAAAGTGGCATCCCAATGTTATCACTAGGGAAGACTAAAAATATTTTTTTTTTAAATTAGAAGGATAAATCTTTGGAAAGATTTATATTCCTTAAAATTTACATCCAATGAATTTAAATCTATTGCGTCAGATGTGCCTGAAAAGTGGCATCCAAATGTTATCACTAGGGAAGACTAAAAATATTTTTTTTTTAAATTAGAAGGATAAATCTTTGGAAAGATTTATATTCCTTGAAATTTAAATCCCATGAATTTAAATCTATTGCGTCAGATCTGCCTGAAAGGTGTCATCCCAATGTTATCACTAGGGAAGACTAAAAATATATATTTTAAATTGAAAGGAAAAATCTTTGGAAAGGTTCATATTTATTAAAATTTAAATCCCATGAATTCATTTTTATGCTAATGCATGAAGGAATTATTGCACATTTTAATTTCAGGAATAGTAAATAAGTAAACAAACTATTTGTGGTATTTAATTAATTGTGGGTAATGAGTACCTAAGAGAGATATTGAGGTACGCTTTTTTTCTGGCTCCAAAGACTGATAAGTAACAAAATTATTGTATTGTAAAAAAAAATATTATTTCCAAAAAAATATTTTTAAGTTTTCTTACTGTAAAAAAAAATAATCATAATTTATTTTTTCTTAAATTTTTTTCTTACAGCAAATATCTAACTAAAATTTCCTAATCAAAAAACTATTGATAATTATGTTTTTAGTAGATTTAAAGTTTTAGTATACTTATTGGTCAATAGAAATTACTTTTTTGCTTAAAACAGAAATGTGAGAATCTCAATAAATAACTGTTTTAACATAACTTTCGAAACAAGTATTTAAAAATATATTTTCAAATTAGATTTATAAGCAAGATTTAGAAGGGCAACATTTATATGCAATACTGTATTGCAGTTTTGACAGTCCTTGGTGAAGATAATATAAACTTAAGGTTAAAAGTTTCTAGCTTTAACTGCTGTTAAAATTTTAAAAAGTCTTTCAAGTTGGATTTAGAATGAATTATTTATTTAATAATAAAAAAGTTATAAAATTTTTAAACCTTTAAAAAGTTGTCAAAATGTTTTTCGATTAAACTTTAAAAATTTCTACTGTCTAAAGAGGAAAATTAATTCTTAAAATTAATCTAAAGCTATTTTTTTTCATTTTCATTCATGAATTTTCATTAATTAATGGAGTCCTCTTGTAAGGAAAATTACACCATGACTAAATCCAATTTAGGAAACGAATAAATATCTTTCAGGTTAAATAAATAATCCCATGAAACTGAAGCAGTAAAATATTATTTGAATAAAAACTTCGCCCACTTAAAAGATATATACAAATTGGAAATCACAGTTGACATGTTTCAAGCATTTAATAAGTAGGCGCCTGTTTACTTACCAGACGCGCATGAGAAGAAACAAAAGGAATTTGAACTATAAAACGTAATTAATTTAGTTTCTAAAAATGCATTATTAATTGTTTTGATTTCCTGTATGGGGGATATTTAAAGAATATATATATTGTTATTTAAGTAAATTTCGGAAGCAAATATCGCTTATTTTCCCATTTTGAACGAATGGCCCGTTTGCAATTTATTTTCAAAACTAAGAATGAAAGTTTGCAGAATAAAAGTCAGATTTGACACTCTTTTTTAAATACAAAAATAATTATTAATTACAGGAATTATAAAAAGGACCATAATATGCATAAATGTAAGACATATGCAAGAGTTAGAAAAAATAATAAATCAATTAAAAATCTTATTACAAACCTTTGAAATATTCCATCTGGGAAGGTTTTAGAAGTTATAATAATATTTTAATATTTCCAAAGCATTAGTAGCATAAAATGACAATATTAAAAATGCAAATCAAAACAGATATAAAAGCTCTTCATAATATACAACTGGCACAAAATAGTTTCGGAATTTCAATAATTGTTACATTAAACAAAGATATTGAGATTATTGAAAACTTGCATCCAATAAATTTTCTATCCCACAGCAGGGTGGCTTAGGGGATAGAGCTTTCGCCTTCCAATGAGGCGAACCGGGTTTGAATCCCAGCGATGGCTGGTAGATACAAAATCCGCATCCGGCTTGCACTGACCACAGTGCTGACGCAAAATATCCTCAGTGGTAGGCGGATCATGGCTAGAGTCCCCTTGCCAACCGTGAGAGGTTTTCCTCTCCATGTAACGTAAATGCGGGTTCCACCAAAAAGTCTTCCACGCAATCAAATTTCTTCAATTCTTGATCAATGAGTTCCCTTGTCTTCCGGATTGGGTTCAAAATTACAACGCTACGGAGTTGAGCATTAGTAGTCGTAAACCCAAAAACTTGGATCGGCTGTTCAACGACGGTTATAAAATGTAAAATAGCATGCAGAAGATACATTCCGCTGAAAAAACTCAGATTCAATAAAAAATTTTCGAAAATCTAAAACAGAAATTAAGCACGAACTTAAATTATGGTAAAGGTTTGAAAATACAGTTATTCTTAATATTTAAAGGCGACTGAATTTTAGATGAAAAATTTTCTGCTAAATGTATAGTAGATAAAACTACAGTTATAAAGTTGGAACTGCGACAATTCTGAGTCAGAAGGAAATAGAATTCGCGAAATAGTTTTTTATTTAAAAAAAAATAATAAAACCCAACCGAAGTGTGAAAAAAACAATTTCTTTTGAGGCATAAACGGAGTTTTTCAGAAGTATTCGAAATGTATACTTGTTTAAACTCGAATAATATGTTGCAATATATGCTTGATTGTTAAAGAATAATTAATAAAAGAAATGATTCTGCGAATGAATTTTTTTTTTCTGCCTTATGTATTGATGCGGTGAAACTACTGAAATGATACTTCACAAAATGTAAAGCATAATTTCTTAAGTGATCAGTTTTAAATTGTCAATAAATAAAGGGAATTTCTAAAAGTATTTTAATATCGAATGTAAAATAATATATAACATTTTTAGCACATGATATTTCAACTGTATTTTATGATAAATTATCTACATACTTTCACTTTTATTATAGTTTTGCATTTGATGGCAAGAAATGGGGTCATAAAAATTTGAATACTTGTTATATAAACATTGCAAATATATAATATCATTATTGTAATGAGTATGCATGAATGATTATAAAACTTAATCAATAAATTAAAAGAACGCAAATAAATAATACCAATGACGAGCAATCAATAATTACAATATGTATGCCCATTTCAATGAAATATATTGCGTTGAAATTGGATGCTTTCATTTTTCATTACTTAATTTTAACTACTTTTTGCAACTAACAATATTTTTATCATAGGAAATTTTAGTAAACAAATTTGTTTTCAATCTTTACTACTGATTCTTTATTTATTTTGTGTTATAATTTATCTATAAAAATCAGGCACCTGAAATAATTTTTACTTTGTGTAGTATGTGTATACTTATTTACATTTATAAAAGAAACGGTTGATGGTTTAAATCACAAATTGGTATGATAATTTGAAAAAAAATTGATTAAAAATGCAATTTTAACTGAGAAAGTTCGAAACAACTCTCTTGCAGGGTGCGTAGCGTTTTTAAAAAGAGCTTAAAGGTGCTTATTTTCGATTTTTGTTTTTTAAAAGCCCTTAAAAGTGCTTTTTTAATTGGGTGTTTTTAAAAGTGCTTAATTTTCCCTTTTCGAAAATGTTTCAATTCCTTACATTGTCGATTTTGGCCATGTTTTATGCAAAATCGTGCTTTTCACATTGTTCTATTCAACGATTTTACAACTCATTCAACCACAGGCCATTTCAGCAGCGTGCCATCAGTCCATAGCGTATGAAAGCGCCAACCATTTTACATGTTTTACATTATTTTATCATGATCATGTAAAGTCTTTGAGAATTATTTTGCGTTTTTCAATGTATATAGTGCTTGAAAATATTTTTGAGTGCTTAAAATGTACTTTAAAAGGTGCTTATTTTTTGCTGAAAGATTTGGCTATGCAGCCTGTCTTGGTAGGATTAAGAATCGTTTTTTCAAATGGATCCAATCTGAAAAAACAGACTGGGGATTAGTGGACTGGACACATTTAGACAAACCCTGTCCGGAAAAAAACTAACTCTAGCATACACAGCTCTAGCATATTGGCAAGAACACATAATAATGCCCATTTTTATAAAATAAACACTTAGTAATTTATGATAAAACAAACATTTCAAAACAGGTCTAAAACATTCAGACATATTTACTCAAAATACATAGGTGTTCGGTTTCACCCCTTTAAAAAGCTTGAGCCCATATGCCACTTATACCCTAAACATCTTTAAATACATATATATCTTCTTGATAAGAAAGCTAACGGAATATTGTTGAACGCAACAGATATCGAACCATCCCAGGAATGTCTGACTGAAACACCAGAGGTCTAAATACTGTCATGTCAGATAGATATTTGGAGCTACTTATCGGTTGTCAAGACCATGCAGCCCAGTTCTCCAACAGGCAGAAACCAGATTTTGATTAAAATGGCATCGGCTAAAATATAAAAAAAACATAAATTAGTTTAATTGCAAGATGTAGAGATATATTATAAAATATTGAATTATATAATGCACAAAAAAATAACTTAAAATTTTTTTTTAGCGTGTTAACTTAAAAATAAAATCAGGCTGACATCATTTGCCTGTTCATTGTCATTGTCATCGGGTGCATCTTAATAAGAAAATAAATTGTGATTTAATGTTTATGTTGTAGACTAGCTGATAATATTGCTCTGTCAACTTCATTTTGCAAAGTGTCACATTAATTTTAAAATTTATATATATGAAAACCAAATATGGTTTCATAAAATCATTTTAATGAATCTCTCTCTCTCTCTCTCTCTCTATATATATATATATATATATATATATATATATATATATATATATATATATATATATATATATATGCATGCTGTATCCAAAAAAAAAATTCTGCACTTCATTTAAAAATTTAAAATGCACTAAAGTATTTAGTGACCTGGATGCCAATAAATATGCATTCAGTGCATTAAATTTAATGAAAAGCATTGAATCTTGACTTGTTTTAAACCTATGTAGAATTTTAAAGTTTTATACGATTTAATTTCTTCTTTTCATTTACAGAGTAAAGTTCTATTACAAAAAAAAAATAGTCATTATTTGAATTCTAAAACGGTATATTTGTTTTAAATCTTAATATATAAAATTATTTCTCTCGTAGACCAACATTTCCAAGCAGAAATGTTATTGTTATTTTTTTTAGTTTTCAGTTAAAAATGATATTTCTTTCATTGAATTTGAATTAAAACCTTAAATTTCCACTCAAATAAATAAAATAGGAGATTTTTGTACTTGGAAACTATTTCAAAATATAATCGTTTTAAACACCCATTTGCTTATTTTTAATAAATGTAACTCTTATTTATTGTGTTTATTTTTTTAGCATTCGCCTTTAAACTAAATGTTTTGTTTTCACTCTATTAAACATTTGATTATAACATTTTATAAACATTTGACAAACATTCAAAATGCGTATTCTAACTAAATATTTTTTAAAAACATCATTGAATAGAAATGAAAAAAAAATCTGTTTTTTATCAACAATTATAAACATCTGCTTGCTAGTTTTAGAATTTTTCTCTTATTAAATGATTTTCAAACATTTTATAACAATCGCTTTTGTAAATAATCATAAGAAAGTGGGGGGTGGGGGATTTTTCAAATATTTTGATTACTTCGCTGAGAAGAAATTAACCATTGAAAAGATTTATTATGTAAAAATATTTTTTCGCTTTGATGAGCGAGTCAATTACTATTTCTTTTAATTTCTAAAAAAATCTGTTCAATTCCTTAATATAATAAACAATAAATATAAGCAATTATATGTATCACATAATAAGTATTACTATTAAAATAGCATTTGTTTTGTAGTTTAGTGAATAAAGGGAAGGGTGATTGTCAAGATTATTCCGAAAGCTCCAAAACAGTTATTTTCCCGAATTGAGAAATTAGTTCGAAAAGCTTATTTGCATTAAAAGTAACAAAATTACTTCAGTTTACTAATTACAAACTTGTTTGTACAGAACAACAAACTTGTTGTCACAGAACGGGTGTTGTGATGACAACACCCGTTCCTCTTTTTAATATTTCCGCATACAAAAATTCCAACGCTTGTCAGGCAGACGAAATTTTTAAAAGTTTAACCAACTTATTATACATAATATTTTTTAGTTAATTTAATGAATGTTTTTATTGATATATTTAATTTATTAAAAATCAATAAATTGTGAAATGTAACTCTTAAACATTTTCCCTAGCGTTAAACTGCAGGGTTATGGGCAAAAGAAAATCCAAATTAATTATTATGTTGAATGTTGAACTAAATCATTGGTTTTCTTTTAGACCAATATTTCTTTAAAACTGGTTTTTAGTATAACTTTTAACGTGGTTCAACCTATCACCGTAAAATTGGTCTGTACAAAAACATAAATCTTAGTTCATTCCTTCACTTAAAATTTCATTATCAGTAAAGCCTAGAACTTGGTTCGATATCTCAATAAATAAATGGGTATAAAGATAAACCTGGGACTTAGCTCAACGTATAACTACAAAAGTAGTACCTCTTGCGTGGTTTAATCTTTCACCCTAAAATTAGTCTGAACAAAAACTTAAATCTTGGTTCAACCTTTCACCGCCAAATCGGTCAGAATAAAAGCATAAATCTTGGTCCGACGTCTCACTGGAAAATGGGTATAAAGAAAATCCTTGGATTTAGTTCAACGTCTAACTACGTAAGTAGTACCTCTACACCACGACATTGGTAGAACTTCGCCCCAAGTTTCTTATTATGTTGGCACCAATTATTTGGGGAAACTTTGAACTGTATTTTCAAAAGTGTACGACACAATATAAACTGAGATTAATTTATTTAGAATGATATATACAGTAATCTTTGAAATAAAATTAGCTTGTAAATCAAACCCACAAGTAGCACAGAGTAAACATGAAGACTAACTCGAAAATTGCTTAACAGAGCTTAAACTGATACAAAATTATACATCCTTGAATACAGTTCACAAAGATTTAAAAAAAAATAATTATCCTTATTTCACAAGTAAAAACATACATATCTATTTTAACGACAAACAGCAAATCATTCAATTGGGTATACTATAGCCTACGTCACAGATCGTGTTATTCCTACTAAATTTAATTAGTAAACAGCATTTTCTGCGAACCTGATTTCTAGCAACAAGTAAAAGCATCAAACGAAGTGTCTTGTTATAAGTCGCTACTCGCCAGGTTGGAATTGTATTAGTCTAGTTCCTTTGGAAATAATTTATATTGTTGTTTTACCGAAGTTTATGAATTTAGTAAGCATACTTAAAACTCAGTTTATTAATTAAACTAAAAGGTAAATGTTATTCCTAGTAAGTGGAAGTAGTTGTGCTTTTTTCATATTATACCCAATTAAATCGCAACAAATCATTAAAGTCTGGAAGACTAATTCTCGATTACAAACGCTAACTTCTGGCTATAAAAAAAAGCGCTTGAACAAAGAGTTTCGGCGCTTTTAGAACACATTGTTTTCGAGAGGGAAAATAATTGTCGTTTTGTGTGAATTCAGTGCAATCTCCTTTAAATCTCATATGAACCCCCTTTCAATCGTATATAATCATTCGATTTGGTGTTAACCCTGAATAAATTAATTATTCACACAGTTTTTTGGGTTGTGCAACATATTCGGAGAATTATTACACCACAGTTTTTACAGTGTATGTCGTGAATGACCGAAATCAAGAGAATGTCGACTTTCACCGGTGAATGTCAACATTCGCGTAGTGGCTTTGGTGAATGTATATCTTCAGCAGATATTAAAATATCGAATAAATATAATAATATTAAGGAATAAATTAATATCCGATTTAATATTAATTTATTCGTTAATATTATTATATTTGTTCGATATTTTAACATCTGTTGAGGATATATTAGGAGAAACATCAGTGTTCGAAGTACCGGTTAAATGCATACTGGGTTGTGGCCAGAGCCGGATTATACCTTTCGTGGGCCCTAGGCATAGCCGTTTTTGGGCCCTCCCCTCCTTCCCCCACTCCTCCCCTCTTTTCAAAATATATGCTAACATTTTCTTGCATATTTTTTTTAATATTTTTATTAATATGGATTTTAATTTACAAATTTGTTTATCGAACTTTATCTGCAATACCGACATACTGCCGATATTGCAGTTGATATCGATAATACCATTATGATTAGTTCGATCGATAACAATGTTAAAGATAAACTTGTGAATACTTTTCCTAACGTTCACATTGCATTAAGAATATATTTGTCGATTCTTGGATCAAATGCGGAAGGAGAAAAATCTTTCTCCAGATTAAAATTGATAAAAAATTATTTGAGTTCAACAATGATCGTTTAGCATCGCTCGCACTTATGTCTATTGAATACGACATTTTGCATAGTCTTGGAATCCGACAGCTAATACAAGATTTCGTTGAATCCAAAAATTGCGAAAAAGTATTATATTAGATCATAAGATTCTGCAAAATAATTTATTGCCGAAAAATATTATATTTTTATATGTATCTTCATAATTTTGTGCAAAATACACTTGTTGTTTTTAAAGTTAAATTATTTTTGTCAACAAAGCATTGATGTTGGGCATACTGGGCTGGGGCACTTAACTTGACCAGGTATGTATATTTTGGCAATAAATGCTGTGTTCAATATTCTGTTGGGGTATTTTTACTTAACGCTTACATCAGTAGCGATCTGACTAATATTTGTAATAAGTATGTTATTAAAAATAAATTCTTAAAGATACATCTTTTGCTTATTTTTTTTAATTACAATGTGTTTGGCTATTAAATTGTGCCGTATTTGTTCAAACACGTTTCTAGATATGAATCGGGGGTATTATTCAAAACCAGTTTTGCACAAATTCATGATAGCTTAGAGATTAAAGGCACTGAGTTATTATGAAGGACTGAAGCTCGAGCCTTAACAGCAACTTCTAGCCGACCCATCTTCAAATCGATGACTACCAGCTTGTCTGAGAAGAAAATGTGACTAATGTGCAGCGCTGACCACATTGCCATAATCAGGAGTCTGACCACAATAACCTCCATAACGGAACGTTGTGGAAACAATAGTCCATAAAATATGTTCTTGAAATCCATAATTTGACCTGGTACAAGGTAAATTCAAACACTGAAAAAAATAGTTGTATTAAGGCGTTTATTTTTACTTTCTATTTATCTCTCTAACAGGACTATTATACTTTTCCAATAATATTTGCAATTTTGAATATGATGAAAATAGTTCTATTTTTACTGGAGTAAATATGAAAAGATCTTTTCAGTCAACTGCATAAATGGGGTTGACATTAATGGGGAAAGTGGGTTAAGTTTATTGATTAATAGTCCATGATTAATGGTTATGGCATTTCAATAAATCGAGCACTCATAAGGAATAATTAATGCTCTTCTCTAAACTGACAAATAAAGTACTGCCTGACAAAGGATTGACCCATTAATTGCATGTTTTTGTTAAGGAAGATTGACTGCAACTGTGCGGCTAGAAAAAAAAAAATTATAAAATGATTAAATTAAAATAATTGTTTTCTTATTATAGAAAAAAACTATTTTTGCTAATTTTTGCATTTTAATGAAATTAATAAACTTCTGTTTATTGTATTTTATATCCCGGATCTATAATAATCGAAAAAAGAATTTGTGTGTGAGTCTCATTATTATGCTTGAGTCGCAATATTATTCCTAAAACTTGCTCAAAAATCTTAATTAGATTGTTAGGGAGAGACGTTAAAAAATGTTATTTAATTTTTTCGGTAGTTTCGATTAAAATGGAAGCAAATCTATATTTTATTTAAATATTTTTAAGATGGCATCATTTATGTTTGCTTGCTTATAGCTCACATTAATCAAAAAAGGAGTTTGTGGAACGTAAATATTTTATTATTTTCAACGTGAACGTGGTAGCATAAGCAGACTAGATCACCAAATTAGTATTTATATAACCTGAAATAACGTGTTTACTTTGTTGAGAGTTACGTTTCAGAAAGATAAGTACTAGAATAGAAAAATATACTTTGTGTATTGAAAAGCTTTATAAATGAAAAATAGTACTAATTCTTTTAAGGGAAACGTCACAATTGAACACGCATAATTTTGGCTAAAAATTTGTAATCTATACATATGATAAAATAAAGAATATGTGTGTGTATGCATATACCGGATTGCGGGTAAGCGGTAGACTCTATAAATACGAAATTCAACATGAAGCTGAATGAGTACAATTGTAAACAAATGAAGAAAATAAAGAAACCCAATCTTAGATTTTTAATAAGAATTTTAAATTCGGAAACTTTTATAAAATACAATCTCCGTGTTGACATTGTTTGAAAATAAACTATAAACGATTAAGTTTTGTCAAATATTTTAAAGATAACATCAATGACGTTTTGCTAAAAAAATAGTTCATTGCGCTGTAAACTTTGAATAGCACGAGTTGCTTTTAGCAACAGCGTTTACAACGGCATTGATACTCTAAATGCAGTTAGTCTTTATTTTAATGGGATGAACTACTTAAAGTGTGTTTTGCTTAATTTTTTTAACTTAAAGCTACAGAGAAGGGCAAGAAATAATAGGGAGATTTCGCAAATTTATGTTAGCACGCCAGATTGTGCATGCGCACTTCCAGTACGCATGCGTCACTTCTTCTGAAATGCGCACGCGTAAGTGAAAATAAGAGATTTTGCAAAATTCCGTAAGTTAAAATCGCTAACTTAGTGTAGCATCATTATAACTTTGACCACGAAATCGAAACAAACATTTACAATGCATATTATTGAACTTCAATTGATTATTTAACTTTTTTTTAACTATATTGTATAGTTAAAATAAATGTAATTTATAATTTTGAAACAGCGAATATATGTCAATTTTTCTTATTGGAACTAGTGCACTTAGACAACCATAATGTTAAACAAAAGCCAATAAAATTATTTTTTTATTGAATGAACAAATGATTGAAAGATCACACGATTCGTTTCTGAACTTCATCAATACATTTCTACAAAATTCACATTCCGTGTCCATGTTTTTAGTTCGAAGGTAGGGTTAAACAGAAATCAACATCTGACAGCTAGAAACAGCGTGCTTGTAGCTTCGTCTTTGTAGCGTAAATCACGCCAACATAACATCTAAAATAATCGCGAGCATGCGCAGTTGATTTAATCTTATGTACGGGAGCGCCCGGAAACTAACGTGAAAGCGCGAAATTTTCCAGATAATAAATTGAAAAAAGAAAAGAAAATAACCACATCATAAAAAAATGACAAATTTTTCACTTCTAGAATCCCCTATTCGGAGCAATTAGAAAAATAAAACGGAAAAGGAATCATTTTTGTTATTTTTCAGATATTTGACGAACTTTAATTTTTACACTCAAGAAACACACTGATGCAAAAAAAAAAAGGTCAAAGGGTTAAAAAGGAAAAGAAATGTGATCGCCTTATTAGAATCACTGGTTACCCATTGGTCAAAGGATTTTTTTTCTTTCTAAATTGACTCCGATAAAAGCCACAACATTTCAAATCATGGGTCACAAAAACTGACTCAATTGATGTTTGTCATCGGATTGGTTTTCAAATCCTGCCTATATCCGTGTTACAAGACGTCACCTTCAGTAGTCATATTTATGTTAAAATCAACGTCAAGACAGTAATTATAAGTTAATAATAAAAAGAATATAAAAATACTTTAAATTATTATTATGTAAAATACATTAAAAATGTCTGCTAATGAAATAAAGAGAAAAAACTCTTACCAACTAATGCAAAACAAAATTAAAAGTGAAAAAAAGAATTCTAAAAAAAATGTCAAACAATAGCGGTCGCCATAGCAACGCATGCGCACTGTTTACTATCACTCTTGAACACAGTTGAAAAGTGTGATGACGTCCAAATAAGGTGCGCACGCTATCAAACCCGAAACAACACCCGTTTTGCCAATGGGTAATAAAGAACTTTCCAATTAATTTATCTTTATTATCTATGTCGGTATTTGTCTGTTGGTTTTGTGCACAGTTTTCGCAGTGTTTAGTTCTTATTAGTTTATTCTTTTTTTTTCTCACCCGGTACAAAAGACTGATTTTCCGCTAATAGAAAATATATTCAATATCATTTGAACTCTCACTACAAAGCTTTATTTGGGAATCTTAACAATTTTAGGTTTTTATCCTGAAATAGTCAATGGCAACAACTAATGTATTTAATATAATCCATTAAGGCTGCATATTTTATTGCCTAAAGGAAATTTATTGAAAGCCGAAAATCATTTATAACTAAATAACTTTTAAAATGATATATTTTTGCTTATATTTTCGTGGTATTTGTATTTTTGGTGGAATTTTTAAATGTAAGTTGAGTTTTGGAAGAAAAACAAGCAACTTTTATTTGAAGTAGTGTTTAGTAAGTAACTAAGTAAGTGAAGTAGTAAGCAACTTTTATTTGAAGTAGTGTTTTGCTAATGGTCCATTAGCGAGAAATAAATATTCATATTTTAGCGACAGAGTTTGATATATAAATAGAAAAGCTTTAATTCATGCAAATATTCTATGGATATTCTATTTGATATTTATAAGATTTCTGATAGTAAGTAAGCTGCTAAAGTCGAAAGTTTTACTTCACATTTTAATTTATTTTGGTAGAAGGTTAATGTGGCATTAAAAGGATTTCTTGTTTTTGACATTTCCAAAAAAAATATTTAAAGAATTTTAGCTTGTATGAGAGAAATTGGTGATGTATGGTTGTATATGATATGATGAATAATGAAATAAAGTGAGTAATTACTATCAACAACTGAATTAAGATTTTTTTGAAGATTTTGAAAAATTATTTTAACTGATAAAATAAATTTTAAATATATCACATGGTATATAGAGCCTTAAAAGATATGGATGAATATAAAAGTGTTTCAATTTTGTTTTTCAACACAAGTGTTGATACAGTAGGGAACCGATTATTCGGAACTATCGGGACCATCGCTATTCCGGAAAACTGGTATATGCAACTGTATATACAAACCCCCTGGTATATACAACTGTACAAAACACATCTGCAGTCTCACAAATAGCAAAACTTCCAACCTTCCAATCACAACAGAGTATTTTTATTTTTGTTTTGCACCCGACCGAATAAAAACGTGATAAAACAAAACGTATTGACGAATTCTGCTATGCCCGAGTTTACTCGGGATAATAATTATTTGCAATATATACATACCCGAGTTAGCTCGGGATAATCGGGGGTTTATTGTGATGTTTTACTTATGGGTTTGTATTTAAAGCTATTTTACGGAAATACATTTTTAAAGGTCCCTATTTTCCTAAATAATATTTTAAACCTCCTTGTAGATATGGGCCTTCTCTTAAAATTGATTCACAGTTTTCAGAACTGCTAATTGTTAAAATTTTTAATTGTTAATTGTGTTTGCTACTCCATCGAGGTACTCTGAATCAAAATTAATTGTGCATCAAATAATAATATTTCTTAGTAAAAAATCGATTTTATCATTCCTAGTAATACTAGTGTTTCTAAAACATTGATGTTGCGACATAAATGTTGATAAAATGTAATGATTTAATTAAATTTATGATTAAAATTAACGAACCAACACTAATAATACGTAGCCTAAGAAAAACGAGACTAAATCTGATGATACATATTAAAAATGCCAATAACATGCTTTGAAAAATGATTGTATTTATCATCGCCTTAACACTAGATTGCCCGAGGAAGTCATTTTGACTGATTTTTAATTTCAATTAGAAATACAACGATGTATAAAACGACACAATTTCTAAGAATTTTGTGACTTTTTGTGCAACATGTAATTTTTTTTATTGTTAAGATTTACTAATAACTGTAAATAATATAAAAAATATTAAAATTAATTTTAAACAAATTTCTTTACACATTAGTTATTCATTCACAATCCAATATAGGTATATACTAAGTTTGTCTTACTAGTGTTAAGATTGCAAGTTTAGTCAATTGATATTTTTAAGTGGTGTAATTTTTTGATAATATTCATTTTTTTGAATAGCTATTTACATTATTGGAATGCTTTCAAATTGTTAAATAAAATGAATTTCAGTTTATTTTTTTTTAAAATAAACGTTTTAAGTTTATAGTATTCTAGAAATTTCTTATAATCTTTCAACTAAAGTATGATTCAACACAATCTTTCTGATTCAGTGTTATTTATTGAATTGAAGTATAGTTGGGTTCATTTGATAATTTTTTTTTTCAGTTTTCGACCATTTTATGTTACATTCATTTTTTTTACATGACTATCTTTTTTTTACATGTATTTCTTTTTATTATTTACCATTTCAGATTATTGATTAGCGTTTGGATATTTTATGTTTTTAAGTTCATTGATCTAACGTCTAGAAGCATTTGCATGACTCAACGCAACCTTTCTAATTCAATGTTACTCATTAAAACCGAGTTGTTGGGTAGGCCAACCCCGGCTTTAAATAGCATTTTTCTCTTCTGCTGTTATCTCAATTTCGTGAGCTAGATCCCGAAGTGTTGGATGAAATCCATGTCGACTCATCTACCAAAAATCCTCTCGTTGCCATAAAAGTAGAACAAACTATGATTCAGTCAGATCCCGTCTACTTGCGGAAGATGAACATTTTCTCAGCGCGAAGAACAGGTGCTTTCATTGACTTTATACCGGAAGTAAAATTCATAAGCTCTTCACTAACTTAGAGATTTCTGAATTTAAGGACGAACGTTAAACTTCGTCTTTCTAATCGAAATTTCTAAAGAATGTATTTTACTTCTACTAATATCAACTGTAACATTAAAGAATATATTGCAGAAGGAAAGGAGTTTGAAGTAAAATAGATTTGAATTGAAAATGCATGTTTTTGTTGCTAATGCATTTGCTTTTCTACATAGGTTTCGAAATCATTTTTATCAATGGTTTATGCTGTATTATAGTTATCTTAGACAGAAAAAAAAGTATTCTTTTGAATTTTAAGTTTCATACAATATTTTCTTTTATTATTTAAAATCTTTTTAGAGCTTTAAACATGTGTTTTTAAAAATGCAATAAAATAAAAATATTGTAAATTATAACAATATTTTAATTTTTATTGAATTATTTTTATAGTCATATTTTGATTTTAAAATAGATGATTTTATTTTATAACCGTTGTCGAACAGCCGACCCAATTTTGGGTTTACGACTGCTTATGTTAAACTCCGTAGCCTTGTAATTTTGAACCCAATCCAGAAGACAAGGAAACTCCTGGATCAATCAAACAAATCACACCCCCAGAGGTATGATTTGTTATGAGAGGACTTCTAGACTCGACAGATTTAACTTGCATCACTCACCGTTTACTACACGGGGATCGAACCCAGGACCTCTTGAACATGTGCCCAGTGCCTTACCAGCTGATTATAAAGCATTTGAATCAGCTTTTGATAAAGTTTTTTTTTCCATTAATATAAAAATTAATCTCAATGTAGCGAACACAGCGAGTTAGATGTGTGGCCCCTACTTGTTTCTAATTCATTGATCTGCTGTTTTTCAGAAATTTTGTTTTGCTTTTCAAGTATCAGAGCTTTGAAGTTTGTTTAATTCGATATGGTAAATAATGAAATTCCGTTCTAAATGGCCATGCTCTCAAAATAGTCATGAAAGATTGTAAAGAAACAGATATCTTCAGACATTATTTAATTTCTATGTTTATCCGTTTAGATAGGTTTAAATTTCGGAAAAATTAAATTGATAATTTCTCAAGAACGCAGAATTAAGGTTGGATTCAACAGAATAAACACACTTACAGAACAGTTTGCTTCAATACTGAAGCATTACAGGAGTAATAAGGGGATATTTCCGCATCGTGATCTGACGAGCCAAGTGCCAAATAGATTTTAAACTTGCAAATTTAAAAAAAATTAGTTATACCTTTCAAGTTGGTCCTTTTTTTGCGATTTTTTTTTTTTGTTTCTTGTTAGCTGTTGCCCGAAAGTTGCCAAGATTTTGCGATTTTTCTGCCGCAGATTACAATACGGAAATCTCCCCGACAATAATATCGAGCAAATTTTCCATAACTTTATTAAAGTGGTTAAATGTACCATGTTTACGTTAAACTTGAACCATAATATAAAGTGATCAAATTTACGAAGACTTGAAATAGCATGGAATAGGGTTAAATTTAGTACTTTAGCAATGTTTCACACTATTTAAATTATGTAATTGTTTTACGTAATTGTTAAACACGATCCAAAATATCTAACAGAATAAAAGTCTAATTTAACAGAACATGATTGTAGTTTAATAGTATATAAAACCAAATTAGCAGTGCATAAATCTAATTATGTATGATCTTAAAGTTAGCAGCATATGAATCTAATTTAGCTGCTTATAAATTTAATTTATAATTAGTAAATGAATCTAATTTAACCGTGAATGAATGGAATTGAATGTAACAGCGTATGAATCTATTTAAAAGATTTATTATTATAATTTATCAGAAAAAAGACAGTGACTTAAAAAAATATTGAATTACTAGTTTATTACGTATGTTTATTTTCACCATATAGTAGCTTTATTGTTAGGGACTTTAAAAACATCACGAATTGCAAGGGGGTTTTTCAAAGGAGCTTGTTCTATTTCCAGTAAGTGCAGAAATTTTCGCAAGCACGGAACTGCAGAATGTTTGCAAGAGCAGTCCAACTTTTATGGTTATCAGAGTAAAAAGAGCAATAGTAAAAAAAAAGGTGATTTTTTCAGAACAAAGAAGCGCATCACCGACATTTGTTTTGCAGCTTTAGGGAAAATAGACTACGCATAGGAGGAGGAAATATTCCTTCTTTAGACATTTTTTTGGAATAAAATATCCCCAAAACAAAAAACAGTCTCAATTCAAAAAGGATATTTCTTTGCGCAATGCAATATTTTCTTTGGCAGTTTTGAGATTTATTACAAATTTATAGGCAAAGTTTCCAAGAAAAAGCAGTTTAAATAGTCCCTATTTTGAGTTTAGCCATCACGTAAATTGTAAGAAAAGTGGCATATGAACTTATGGACACAGATATTTAACCATATGCTGCACGAATATATTGTCTTTTTATCGCTTCATATTTTGAATACTTAAAACTAGAAAATTCGCATAAAAAATTATGATTTTTCTCAAAATTAGAGAATTTAACTAGCATTTTTTTTTCGTAATTGCATATTTGCTGTGTATTTCAATTAAACTAAGTCAATATTTATTTTCCAATAAGGCTTATATTGAAACTGATTTAATTTTGGCTTTGGATGCACTTTTTTGAGTTGCATAAATTATTATTTAATACGTTATGAAGTTTGTACAACCTGCCCCATAGTTTGTCCACATGAGCCCGTGTTGTGGGACAAATGTAGACGAAAATAGCTTTTTTTTAAAACAAATAATACGGAATTACCAAATCACTTTGTTACTCCAAAAGTAAACCAAATCAATGTGATAGATCAATCAACAAACCAAATCAATACAGGTAACCGTTCAAATTATTGTGATAAACTACTTCATGAGTTAAAAATTACTATAATTGTATATTTTTTAATAAAGGTACCCTCTAGCCCCCTCTCTTATAGTTAGATAAATATTTGTAAACTAACCTAAAAAATCATTGCAGTATCAAAAAATGAGCGATCTACTATATATTCATTCAAATTTTCTAATATGAAATAATAACAAAAAAAATCAACAAAAAAGTTTTCATCGCCTTATTACGATTACTGGTTTCTCATTGGTCAAATGCTTTTTCTTTCTGGATGGACTCCGTTAAACGCCACAGCATTTCAAATCATGGGTTGCAAAAACTGTCTTCATTGATGATTGTCGTCGGATTGGTTTTTCATATCCTGCCTATGTACGTGTTTCAAGACGTCACAAAATACTTTTCCTACTTCAGCATTCATATTCATATTGAAATCACCGTCAAGCCAGTAATCATACGTTAATAATAAAAAGAATAAAAAAATACTTTAAATTTATATTATGCAAATACTTTAAAAAGAAAAACAGCAGTAGTCACCATAGCAACGCATGCAATGACGACTAGAAATTGTTAACGACTAGATAAGTGAGGGTTGCATACGTTTTAAGACAATAGTATAAATATCAAGAAAAATTTTGGTTTGAAAGAAGTTAATTGCATTTACCGTTAGTTAAAGAAGGCATTATTAATAGAATATTTATATGGAAGATGATGATTAACACTAACAGCTGGTGACTAGCGGAAGAATGTTGATGAATTGGGAATATTTCCGTTTCGTGATATGCCGCGCCAACAACAATCGCCAAGGAGCCAAATAAATTTTAAACTTGCAAATTCTTTTTTAACGAAAAAATGTAGATATTTGCCCGGGGGAGTATACCAGATATACTTTTCGAGTTGGTCCCTTTCTGTGATGTTCTTTTTAGTTTCTCGAGGGGCCGCTACCCGGTAGTTGAAAAGACTTGGCGATTATTCTGCCATAGATAACGATACGGAAATAAAACCGATGAATCAACGTAGGAACTTATTATTCATTTTTGTTTACGAATAAATTAATAAATTTAGAAAATGGCTAGGAGGGTGTGGCTGCATGGCCAAGCCCCTACGGAAGACCTACGTCCACCTATAAATCAAAAACCCGAGTCTCTTGTGTACGTTAGCATAGTTTTCGCCAAGGATAGTTCAAGAATCCATGTATTTGCTATTAAGTGATTAAATTTAAGGCTTCTTTTTCTTAACCTTATGCATTTAAATGTGTTGGCGGAAATAATAGAGAATTTTAATGAAATCAAAACATCAGCAACCATAAAACGGTTTTCGAATTCTATGCTAATGTGTTAGGCAGGTGCAGAGGGAATTTCTAAAAATAGATTTTATTCTGCACTCAATTCAAGGTTGTAGTATAGAAAAAGTAAAGATTATATTAATGATTTTTATTTATTGAAAAAAGATTAAATAAGATAATAATTTGGTTTTTAAATGTTAAGAAATATGTTAAGCATACTTCAGGATGACAATAAAATACAGCCACAGTTGTAAATATTTAAAGAAAAATAATATATCGCTTAAGTTTATTTTTCCCCTTTAATTCCTTTTTTTTAAAAAATCTGCATAATAAAGATGACTGATGATTATTACCTTTAAAAATAAATCGTCCTTGTGGAAAACGTTCCACCGGCAAACGATAGGATGAAAATCGTAATCCACGATGTTCTATTAAATATCCATAAAACATGAGTGAACTCGAATATATTTCATGTTACATGTTGCAGATATCTGTGGTCAACTAAGCATAAACTACAATTGTTTCGAACGGCGAAACGGCCAACCCTCTTTGAATATTTACCGTTTTTATTCTTTCATTCTACGGTATAACAGTATCAGCACAAAAAAAAAGTTTATTCGCTTCGTTGCGTCGATATTTTTTCTTCCTTCTCTGAAGTCACCACCATTATACTGTGCTTGTTCCAAAAAAAACATCTCTTTCAAAGGTTTTCCAAACAAGACATTTGTTGAACATAAACTACAAAAATAAAACAAATAAAAGAACTAAAAAAACTAAACCATCTAAATGAGTCTCTTTCCTTACTTTCGCCGCAAGCAAATCACATTTAAATCAGTTTTTCTCATTCTTTATGACCTGAAAACGTATTAAAAAAATTTTGAAAGTATGGAGAAAAATGCTGCTGGGCTATTATTCAACTTAAACCGCATTCATCAAAAAAACATTACTTTTTTTTTTCAAAAGTTCAATTCAGTATTTATGCTGGTTAATATAAAAGGCTAAACAAAGTTCACTTTTTTGTAATTTTTTTTAACGTCAATTAAACTTCAAACAAGTTTTATTTTCCAAAATATAATTATATCTTTATTAAGCTATAAATTTTAATAACTAGAAAAAACTTTTAAAAGGATGTTTAGATTGTAATTTTATTTTCGAAATTGATTTAATTTTACATAGTTTACAGACAAAATAATTATTCATAGATACAAGCAGTTAAGAATTATAAATTTAAATATTTCTAATTTATTTATATATATATATATATATATATATATATATATATATATATATATATATATATATATATATATATATATATATATATATATATATATATATATATATATATATATATATATATATATATATATAACGTGTGTGTGTAAGTGCGAATTAGTTATTAGCTAATTTATTATATAACTAAATATTTACTATACATAACTAAAAGTAAATACAAATAAATGTAATAAATAATAAAATGAATAAATATATGTATGTATAAAATATATATTTTAGTTGTATAATGCTAAAATGCTAACTAAAAATTTCAAGAGTGTAAAACTAAAAGCTTTCATTATCAATGATACAGTCGTTATTTATACTGAAATTGAATAGTAATAATTTCTAATCATACAAAACTTTTCTTAAATATAGTACATTAGTTCATTATACAGAAATCACTTATTATTAAGTGTTTAAAAAATTTTTCATTACATTATTTCTTTAAATTCAAATCATTAAATTGAATTAGTACTAAGCGTACGATAAAATTTCTTATCTATACAATAGTCCTTTAAACTGAAATCAATTGGTATTAATTATGCAAAAACCTTTCTTGCCAATACTGTTTCGAATATATATTCATCTAACGTGTTTCCTTGAAATGGCCTTTTCCCCGCATAAATACTACAAGCCAATTCATTAATATTCTTTTTTTAGGCTCTTCAGAAAGCATTATTTCGTGGTACAAAAAGGACACCTGTTGCGTACTAAGCCCAGTCATGCGATTATAAAAGATTCCTGTTTAACAATTAGTTTGTCTCCTACTTGTTAAGGTATTGAAGAAGGGGATCTGCTAATTGGGGAAAAAGTTCCTTTTCTTTTTGTAACTCTCCCTCAATTCTTTTGTTATATATATTTTTTTTGTTTCATTTCCTATTCCTCTTGGAAACCTGCTAGTTATCAACGCTCTTTGCCTATTGAATGAGATAAAGATTATCTGAGAGAGGTTAACCACCATTTTGATTTTTTGGTTTTTTATTTTTTCATTCTATATCATTATAATGACGTAACATTCCAGAAAAAGGAATGTTCGAACGAGAAGAAAAGTACTGTTCACCACAATCTGATTCTTCGTACCAGATTGAGATTCGAATGGTCATTATTTATGATCTTAATGAATGAAAACGTGTCTTCGGTTCTCAAATGAGTAGATTTTTAGTTACATAAAATATATAACTTATATCTTATATATATATATATATATATATATATATATATATATATATATATATATATATATATATATATATATATATATATATATATATATGAACAGAAACAGCCTTATACTTCTGAACAAGTTTATACTTTATGTCCGTGTATCAATTGGTTAATATTGTAATGCAATACGTTAAAAAAAAATACAAATAGGAAGTATATAAAAAATCTCCTGAATAAAAACCCATTATATGTATGAAATTACAGTCTTTTCATCATAGAAAAAAAATGGGTGAGAATTTCCCACCCTTTCTCAAAAACAGGGTGAGATTTCAAAAAGTTAAGTGAGATTTCTAAAAACTAAAAAAACACAAAAACTCTTGAAAAAAAATCATTTCTTTAATTATAATACATTTTAACGTCTTCTATTTTTTAAAGCATTGAATATTTTTGGTGCATCATCATAGAAGATTTTGCCTTTACAAGGTATTTGTCCATCTTACATAAGTGCATAAAAAATTTGAACGTCTTACATGAAGAAACCTTATCTACGGTAAACACGTGGTTGCAGAGAAATGTGTTCTGAAAGGGGTTCCGTGGTTGTGTTCTGTTGTTCGAAAAGTTTCTGAACAATACTGGTAAATAGGGAGGCTAGATAATGGGGCAGATGCTGAAAATAATGTAAGATCCAGGAAGAAAAGTGAAACGGATTTTATTCTTAATGGCGTAATTCGAAGCTTTTTCCAAAATGCGAGAAATTGGCGAATTTTGAAATTGATTTATAGAATGCGCGAATTTCTCGCGGTAATAATTTTTCATTGCGAGAAAAGAAAAAAATATGCGAGATTCTCGCGTTCTCGCGCTGTAGTGAAAACACTGAATGCCTGAATATAAAAGTATTGCCTATAAACTCGTGCAAAACATGTCATTATTAAAACACTACAGTGATTCTAATAATTTGGTCTAATTATTATAATATACTAATATAATACCTGATATAATAAATATTCTATATTTATATAATATATTCGTCTAATTTATCCAATTGTCGAATTTATCTAATATATCGTCTAATTTAACCAATTGATACACGGACGTAAACAAGTACAAACTCGTTTCAGGAGCGTAAAAACAATAAACCTGTATAGTATCACCTGATATTTAACATAGATTTACATAGTACCTTCAATCCCTGTTAATAGATCTCCGTACATAAACGATATTTTTTTCGTAAAAATATTTTTTTGGTTTTATATTTCAATTCTATTGGTTTAAATGCGTATTAAATCAAATGAATGATCAGAAAAAATGTAATTTTGAAAATAGGTTCATAATTACGATTGATAAACCATTAGTATTAGATTGCATTTGTATTGTATTCCATTTGCAATTACTGATTCGTATTAAGTTGAGAGTTGAAGTAACGTATTTTATCAATGGCCATAATACTTCAGAATCTTAATTTAAGTTTAATATAAATTTCATATTTTTCAGTGATTGTAGCAATTGTTTAATTGGTAATCCGTCTTATATCTAAGAAATTATCGGAGAAATTATTTTCTTGAGTAGTGGTCAGAAAACTGTGTACATTACGCGTAGAACAAGTTTTATTCATTAAATTAACTAATCAATGTAGTCTGTGCTTCAACTTTTTGCATTTGCATTTACAAACTCTATGGTTGAAAATCCAACACCACAGTTTTGGTATTCAACTTTGTTACATTCGTTTTTTTTTTCGCTGCGCAAAACCTGACATTGAGGTTCCCTGACATTGAGGTTTCCTTATATTAAATACTGTAAAAGCCATTTCTATTTAAGCTAAGAAATATGCTGCAATATTAAGTAGTTTTTTTTCTCACTTAATTGTTTTGAGTGTTTGAGGTTACAATATATTTTGCTACGCAAAAATTATAAGACTTAGAAGCTTGGAATTGCAACTAAGTGAAGAAGGATTATACAAGAAGCATGATGGAATAAAAATATCACACATTACAATTATTTCCAGAATTATTAGCTGCTAAACTTGTAGTAAAAAATAACATGTGGGAAGCTCCGCAGCCCACTGAAATGATAAAACCGAGTAAAAATTTGACGTGTTGAGTGGGCAGTTTTTATCTATGTGCCTAACGCAAATTGTTATGAAATTCTCTTCGAAGCTACTGAAATTTAAATGCTCTCTATCGTGATTTTTTTTTAGTTTATGCTTTAAATAATAACCATTTAATTATTTTTGCAGGAAAATTTATCTCTCTCGGTATATTTATTTTATATCTGCTCCCTTCTGAGTAAAAGTTGAAGGGAATAAGATAAAATAAAACGACAATGTCAGAATAATTAGATGTTGCTAGATTAAAATATTGCATTTGTATTAACCGCTTCCCTGATTATCCCGAGTTAACTCGGGTACGTATATATCGCAAATATTTAACATCCCGAGAAAACTCGGGCTTAGTCATAATGTGTCAGTACATTTTGTTTTATCACGTTTTTACACGGTCGGAGGCAAACTAAACATAATCTGCTGTGATTGGAAGCTTGCCAAGTTTTATGTGGGAGTTTTGATGTTGGACTGTGGGACTGCAAACGTGTTTTGTGCGATTGTTCATACAATGGTTGCTGAATTTACGAAGCAATAAGAGTAAACAAAATGGCGTATTACTTCACTCACATTTGAAAAGTATCACTTCGCGTTGTCCCTTGTACTAAGAAGTATCATACGAAGACTAATATTTAACTTTTTTCATTTGCCCGAAATAACTCGGGATAGTAAACTGGTTTTAAATTAAAGGTTTCTTACACATAAAAAAAATTCAAAATTTAACTTAAAACTTGTGCATTATGTTTTGTTTTAGTTCCTTTTATTTATTAATAAATTAAAAAAATATGTTGATTTTTTGTATTTTTTTAAGTATAATGTAATGGAAGTATATAATTAAGTATAATGGAAGTATAATGTAATAAGGTAATGGAAGTGGTAAAGTTAAAAAAAAATAAAATAAAAAGCGAAGAAAAAAAAAAACACAGCCATGTTGTCGAGTAGATTATGCCAGGGCTAAAGAAAATAGAAGGGCTAGTTCACTCCGCTCCTAGAGCTGAAGCTACGATTTCCCTCCTCATGACGTCACTGTGTCCACAGACCTCGGAGATCGCAAGCAAAGATATTATGATAACTTTGCATCTTTCTCTTTGTAAAAATAAGTTAGACTTTTTCTGGTTATTAGCTTCCTCACTTTACGTAATTAACACATTATTTCCGTTCATAAACATAGTTCAAAAAAACTTTCTTGGCCATTATATTAAAAAAAATACCATTTTAAACTTATAAAAATGTTTTACTAGTTGGCGAAAATTATACTATAAATAATGTATTTTAAAAAGTTCAGTTTTAACTTTAATTATTAAGAAAAATGAAAGCATATATCGAAACTTTTTTTATCTACATATTCTTTTATAACAATAAGTTTAGTTAAATTTAGAATCCCTGATTTTAATATATGCCGTTAATAGCAATTTGTTCATACTTAATCATCAGGAAACATCAACCTTAAACGCTAATTACTGAAACAAAATAATAATTTAGGTTCATAATGATATTATAAATTTTACAATTGCTTATAGATATTTAAATTTACGAGGATATAATTTATAGATATTTAAATTTAAGAGAATATAATTTTTTAAAAAAAATCATAAATATTTAGAATAACTACATTAAAAAATATGTTATGAAATTAGGAGAATTCCAACTATATACTATATATTTTATTTATACTTTTTATTTTCATTTTAATTTTTTTTGATTATATCCATTTTTTAATTTTTTTCACCTGCCTTTCTTTTTGAAGTAACGAGGCGGTTTCTATTTAGATAATGAATTTTTATAAAAGTTCTTAAAGACAGAATAAACGTATTGCTGTTTCATATTAACTGTGTCATTTCGGAATCCACTCTTTACATAGTTATTCATTTACTTTAGGGAACAAGCGGAAAATTAATATTTTTTCCTTTTGTTTTTCTATCAAAAATTTTTCAAGTTGCAATCGCGCAAACTGGCATTTCGATACTAATAGTTTTAAATTCCTGTAAATTCACAGCAAAAACTGAAGAAAGTCATTATAGAAAATATCAAATGTCTTAGAATATCTCTCAAAACGAAATGCTCCAATATTAGTAAGAGCTAGTAAGGCAGAACGCTCCGTTCTTGAAGTAAAAGTGCGAGCTTTGCGCTGTAGAAATACATGTTATTGAACCACCGATAGATGGCGGAGTTTATCATTAGATTGTAACCGTAACTGCAGATATAGATTTTCTAAAAGGCAAGAACATCTACATTGTAATGTAGGAGTAATAACGTCTACCATTGTACCGTATTAATCATGTTAACGATTTAAATATATTTTTGTTACTTACCCCTTGGTAATTATTGAGTAGTTTTCCTGTGCCATCAAGAAAACGAGAAAAAGGTTATATTCTCTAATAATAGTAATAAATCTTCGGTGTATTTACCCTATTAGAATTGCTTTAAGTTGAAAAGCGAAATGCGCCAAAGTGACGTCACTAGAGAAAATGGGAGGATTGGCGCGGCGAGAGCTACTTCAAAGGAGTGAACTAGCCCTTCTATTCTCTTTAGCTCTGAGATTATGCAGGAAGTGGAGCTCATTAAAAAAATTATATTTTAATTTCACTTCACTAAGCACCCAAGTGCTTTACTTAATTCAATTACGCTTATTTGAGCCCTGAAGGCTCAGGGCATAGAGTGCTCGCCTTCCACTGTGGCGAACCGGGTTTGAATCCCAGCGATGGCAGTCTCGATACGAATACCGCATCCAGCTTGCACAGACCTCAGTGCTGACGTAAAATATCCTCAGTGTTAGACGGATCATCAGTTAGAATCCCCATTGCCAAAAGGTTTTGGTGGATTTCTTCTCCTTCTAAAGCAAATGTGATTTAGTTCTATCAAAAAAGTCCTCCATCAACCTTCTCCCGATACTTGTTTCAGGAGTTCCCTTGTCTTCTCGCTCGGGTTAAAAATTACAAGACTACGGAGTTGAACATTAGCAGCCGTGAACCCAAAATATCGGGTCTGCTGTTCAACGACGGTTATAAAATTATAAAATAAAATATAAAATCATTACTGAACGATTGATATTCTTTCAAATTAAATCAACCAAAATTTCTTTAATCAAATGAAATTAATTTTTAAATTTTTTTCTTTTCAGGTAAGTTCTACACAGTTGATGTTTTCCTTTAACAAAATTTCTTACTGAAAATCTTCTTGACGGAACGTTTACTCTCAAGCATCTGGTAACTGATTTTAATGTAAATTATGTTATTTTAATTGCGATTTGTATTATTTCATATTTAAACTCTTTTTTTTACTTGCATTAAATTGAGTATTAACATTGAAAGCTAATCAATCATTATATGTCATCCTTATTTTTTTTTAAAAATTGGAAACTAAAATTTACATTCCTGAGGCTGTCTTAATATATTAAGATTAAGAGTTTTTTTGTCCTCACCTCCCCCCTTAAAAACGATCATAGTTCCCTTGCAGTCAGGATAATCATGGTAGGTTTTCGTCGTTTTTCTTTCCATGTAACGCAAAAGCGAAGGCAAATTTCTCCCATTACTCGACTCAGCAGTTCCCTTGTCTTCTGGATTGGGTTCAAAGTTACAACGCTATGGTGTTGAACATTGGTAGTTGTAAACTCTAAGTCGTAAGTTAGGCCGGTGCTTCAACGACGTTATGAAATAACGTTTATTTCTAGGACTGTATACAAGGAATTGAAAATACCACAGTTAAAGTACTCATTTTATTAATGTGAAATGCAGCTTAGATTATTTATCTTGCAAAAGCCATTAATGCGCAAAAATATGCTCACAATGAATTGCCAAAATTTTTGTAACAGAATGTTTCAATGTTTTAAAACATAGCTGCTATTTTCGTGAACTGCGCAACGAAAACTGAGTTGGATTCCAAAAATTGCTTTTAACGCTTATTAAAATTTATTCTGCAATTTTAATATAAACACTGAAAGAAACATAGGGTCGTTATAATAACTTTCAACTTATGCACAAAATTTCAAAATTCTTTCAAACTTTTCTTAGAGACAGAGGAAGTTTTTCTTTTGAGTGAAATAAATATAAATTCTAAAAAGCAAGACTCGCGAATGTTTAAACAACTGTGTTGAATAGTTGAAAGCATTCAATTAGGTGTTTACATTTTTGGAAGAAACTCTGGAGTTTAAATTCACCCCCGGCAACGCAAGAAATCTTGGCGAATTTGAAAGTGGAGAAAATAAGGGAAAAGTGAAATCACAGATAGGAAAGAGAACGCTAGTGTGAAAAATTCGATATTTCGAATTCTAAAATTTCCATATACCTGTGCTGAGATCGACATCTTTTTCGAAGAAATATTTGTAGCGAGAAAATCGCCTAGTCGCTGCAAAATGTTGAAACAGCGTAGTGAAGTTAAAGAAAGTTCGTGTACATAAACTTTGTATCTAAATCTAAAATTTTAAAAGTTTAGTATTAATACGAAAGAATTTTAAGCTCATAATAAAAGTCTATGTATGGTAATACGAATAATAATTTTGAAAACCATAACTTCCGGTAAAACATTACCATATGAACGGAAAAAATTAACCAAATGAATGATTTAAATACCGCATAAGTTGGTTTTATTAACCAGAATTATTTTTTATTATAAATTTCATTACTATACAATACGGTTATTTTAATATTTTTTCAACTATACTAGATTTTTCAACTATTCTATAGAGGTACTAAAGTATAATATGTACACAGTTGCGAGGGTCTAAGTACTTTCATTAGATGGGCCTAGTTGGTGCGATAAAATTCTGGTTTTTTGACTGTATCAGGTGAATGCAGTTAATAAACGGTTTTTTTCTCACGGTTAATAGTATGACTTATGGTTACTTGACTGCTTTGTTTGAATATCTTAAATAACAAATAAATTGCTAATTAACTGTCTTTTCCCTAATCCTGCTCTCCCTATTTTGTGAGCCTCGGCTATTGAAATACGATATTCTTATTCGCTCATAGATGGCACCACCATAGAGCTGCTAAACGATTTCCAATGTCCAGTTAAATTTCTTTTTCTTTCGCTATTTTGAAAGCATACTAGCTGTAAACGGTTTCAAAATCGTATTGGTAAAAAGTATTCTTTACGGTAAACTGGATGGTTAAAGTCTGATGGTTAATTGGATGGTTAAAGACTGCAGCCGGTTATTTTACTGTAATTTTAGAATGAAAATTCTAACAGTATATGAAATTAGTTACATCCCCCAACATTCTTTTTAAACTTCAGTTTGATTTTTACTGTGAGTAAGCAATGTATTAGGATTTTTGCTCAAACGTTTCTTGTACGTGATTGTGACATTAATTCTTTACTAAATTAAATTTTATTTTTCAAATTTGTAAATACGCAGGATGGGCATAAGCCACTGTCCTCACTCTACGTATAAATATTTTTTAAATCTTTGAGCAAAACTGAGGTACCCAGGTAGTATGTGTTGGGGGCTTTCAATTATATTTAAAGAGAAAAATACAGTTTTTTGTACAAAATTTTTTGAATCACTAAAATGAAAGATGGAAATTACGAAGCAATAAAATGAAAATCTTAATCCTTCAATAAAAATTTAAATCCTTCAATAAAAATTTAAATCCTTCAATAAAAATTTAAATCTTTCAAATAAAAATCTAAATCCTTCAAATAAAAATCTGAATCCTTCAAATAAAAATCTAAATCCTTCAAATAAAAATCTGAAACCTTCAATAAAAAATTAAATCCTTCAATAAAAAGTTAAATCCAATAAAAATCTAAATCCTTCTAAAAACTCTAAGCTCATGATGAGAAAGTACATGTTTTTGTTTTAATTCGTAACTTATAATATCGTCCTCCATATTTAATTAAAATATTTGAGATCACCTTAAAGATTGACTATAAGCTCCTGGAAGTATAAAATGTATTCAGGGGGTCATATAATAGTTTTAGAGGGAGCTCGACCATTGAGAACGGCTTTAACTCGAAATTGAATAATGTAAACAAGCAAAACTGCGTTTTTTAATTACATTAGAGAGAAGAAAATAATTTTGTTTTTTGTCAGACCAAAAACGAAAATAGTCGGTCCCAACAGTTTCAAAAAGCGAGGTTTGAACTTTCAATGAAAGTTGATGACCGAAAAAATGTGCTCTAAAATTTTTGTTTTAAGTCTGACAAAAAGTTATTTTCTGTTATTTATTTTACTCGTAAACGAAGTTTTGAAATTTTATTTTATTTTAGTTTTTTGCTCGTAAATATAACAATAGTATACATTTGCGACATATAATGTATATATTTTATGATTTCATTTTTGACAAATATATAACGGGCAGTGATTATGGAATACCATGCTTATGTTACTGAAAAGAATATTACTTTTTTTTCAAATATTACCTCTTTCATACTTTTTGTAACAGAGCATGTTTTGTACGCACAAGTTACCACGAATTGCTCTTACCCCGTTTTCTTAACACCAGGGCTGTTCCTAGACTTTGCGGGGCCCTGGACAGAATAATTTTCGTTGGCCCTTTAAATAAATATTTTCTTTCAGTGGGACCTCTAGAAAAAGAGATCCTGAGGAACCCGTGTTTTTTTTTTTTTTTTTTTTTTTTGTCGAAATCAAGGAAATTTTTTTTTGTCTTTTCAAATTGCATTTTTAATGTATTTTTATCATTTATTATAAGGAATAAGAAATAAGGAAACTTGCGTTTTTGATCTTCATTGAAATAATTATCTAAAAATATTCAAATATTTTTTTTTTTTAATTTACTTGAATATATTTATATTTATTGAAACATAAAAAGAATGTTTTTAAATTTCACCACTAAAAATATATTTATTTTTAATCAGAAGTAGTATCCTGGTAGTTTTCTCGAGTCCTAGAATGAATAAAAAGGCCTAGTCAAATGCCTTGTTTACGACGATTATGCTTTTAACAGTTACATAAAAGAACAAAAAAAAGCATTTCTTTCATGAGCAGATAATTTTTTAAGAATTATTTATCATAAAATCTGCCTAAGATAAATTAAAATCAACAAACAGCTCAAATTAATGTTTTTTGCACTATAGTTTTAAATTCTTGTATTAAATCTTTAATAATAAAATTCTAATGAATTTGTCCTAGCCATTAATAAAGATGCAAGAAATTGAAACGACTTAATGATTTAGACAAACTTAAAATGTTATTGTTTACAGTAAATTTACCCCTTCATTTCGGTTATGTAGGGGGAAAAAATCAAACGTTTTATTCTAAGTAAATATTTTTAGTGATTTTCAGTTTCAAAAACTTTAGCAATATGAATAATTTCAAAGATTAATACATTTTCTCCAAATATGTATTTCTTGCAAATAAATAAACTTTGTAATTCTAATTTTATAAGAAATTGCATTTTTAGTACAGTTTTTTTTCATTAGTCTTTCATGGTTGTATGCTTCAATATTATTTGTAAGCGATGGATGTTTCAACGTATACATCAGCAGTAGTTTCAATCATAAAAATACAGCCGCATCAAAAATGAAAAGCAAAATTTATTTGAACAAAAAAGGCAACATAGTTTCCGATTGAAAAACAGCGAGCAAACAAAGAAATTTGTCAAACTCTCTGTCAACTTGCAACATCGATTTGTTGATTAATGGTAGCCTTAAGCTAAATCGCTTGAACAAACGTCTGGGAATCCATTGGATAGAAAAGATAACAAATCTTTGGAGAAATGAAACGTTGAGTTTTAGAATTTTCAACATATTATGTTAAATATTCCTGAAACTGTTATGAAAGTTCTTTTAAAGTCCCTTTCCTAAGCATTTTCTTCTTCTAAAAAAAGTCTGTAGGCTTTTCAGAAAAACAACTGAGATTTGAAGATGTATCAGAATAATTCAAATCAAGGAGCGAGTTGAATTTGATCTACTTTCTATTTTGAGAATGTATCGTTCTTAATGAATTTGTCTTTTTCTTCCGTTTCTGTAAAATTTATTCGTAAACTTTGCTGATTTGAAAAATGATCGAACTTTGGTATTTTTTTCTTCCATTAATGGGAAATTTAAATGTTGAACATAGCTTTGATTTAAGAAAATTTAAAGAAAATCTCTTGGAAATTTTACTTAAATGTTTTGGATTGTGACATGCAAGCTTGCTTGATAATTGATTATTGAAATTATGTGGCATTAAAATTTTGTGCGTCTTTTTCCTCGAAAATATGCATCTGTTTAGATATCTCATTTTCAGTAATATTGTGCACGAAGCTCTTTTTAAATAGTTTAAAAATTTGTAACTATATTTCAAGTAGTCGATACATAGCACTTTAAATTACAGTTTTGAGGCATTTGTAGTCTTCATACAATACCACGACATCTGGTTTTGGAACATATTTTTTACAACAATATTTTTAATAACTATACAACAGTTTTTGATTGTTGAAAAAGCTTGTTTGAGTATAACTAAATTCTAGTGTGAACATTATTGATTAAATCTTGACCAAATGTTTAAAACCGAATTTATAATCTTATTTCTTATTAATTTTGAAATTATAAATTTATATTGGATCAATTAATTTAATTTAATGTGCTGTAAATTTCAAAAATTGATTTTTTCGCAGCGTAAACGATTATAACTAGAAAATATCTTAACTTTATTTAATCGGGTTCTGTAGGAACTAGATATCTCTATCGAAATATGCAACTGACTGTTAGAAATTAAAGTTTATTTAATTTCAAAGTTAATTGGATAGACTTACTGCTGCCGGTTATTTCAGAATAATTTTAGAATAAAAATTTTATCAGTGTAAAGTGATGTAACATATCTGTTTTCAAGAGTGAAAAGACAATGCATGAACTTATCAATGAAACCAGGATTCTTAATGCTAGGATAACATACATAAGAAACATCTGACTTATCGATTAAATTAAAGCAATATTAATTAATTAAGGTAAAAAATAAATAAACAATATATTAAAAGTTAAAAAATGAAAGCTAATTTAATTATCAACGATAAATAATCTTTTAAAAGGTCCTATGACGTAGTACACAAATGACTTTTTCTACTTGTGTTTTCCCATTAGGCTTACTTTATATTACACAGGGTTACCACGGATGATTAAAACTGAAAAAAAAATGCTGACTAGTAAAATTCAAAATTTAATTAAAAGGAAAGAAATTTAGCAACTTTTTATAGCATATTTTTTCAGTTTATTAAGGAAAGCGATTGCAAAGAATGTTTTTGTTTTAAATATTAATAATTTGAAATAATTTTTCACAGTCGTAGTTGCGATAAAATAATAATAGAGATAATATATAAATAAAAGTGAATTGAATTACTACCACTTTTTACGTTTTTATTCGCCTGTGGCATCCATGTTTACAGCATGGTTTTGTTATTTTAAGTAGTTAATATTGTTTACGTTTCTTGCGGTATGGTAGATCTGATCATCATTGTTACTTCTGAGAAATCAATTTTAATGATGGTGTTAAATATCAATATATTCCCCTTATTGGGAGGCTAGCAAGCTTTTATCTAGCTTAACCCTTTAATTTATTCCCTTCTGTTTCTTCATAGTTTTCATAGTTCAGTTTTACAGTTCTCCGGTGAAAGAATTAAGTTTAAATGCGTTTTGTAGGGAAAAAAAATAAGAAGAAAAGTTGGATTTTCTTGAAGTCTCACAATACAATAGAACCCTGAAATTCTGTGTTATGGAAACCATTATTGGTCACATTCGAAAAAATAAAAAATAAAAAAAAAATCTAAATTTTTCAGAGCAATTTCTCGATAAAATAAGTGCCAATTTTTTTGTTTTTTTAAAGTTGAGGATCATACGGAATCCAATGATAATGTCTCGTAATCTTCTCTGGTTGTTCAACTTAAAAACCATTAAGTTAGGACTCTAGAGTTAGAAAACAACTAAAGTGTGCGCAGTGAACCTAATGTCATGATTCAAGAGTGCGATTCATTATTCATTTGAATACGAATCGCGACAAAACACCATGGAAAACATGAAACCCGAAAGCGTTAGTAATTCGTAAATCGTATGAATAAGATTTGAGTGTCGGAAAGTGATCAAAATTTCGAAATAATTTCATCTCTAGCTCAGTCAGCATTATAAAAATATGACGTAATTCGAATGACGTGACGTAATTCGAATGACTATGACGTAATTCGAATCAAATGATTCTTTTTTTCATTGACAAGTTTTTATTAAATCCTAAAATTAATCAGTCTGTACCATATATGGCAGTACTTTTACTTGTACTTCGTTACTTTTTAAATTTAGTACTTTTACTTGTACTTTCGTTACTTTTTTAGGGTACAAGTACTAGTATTTGTAACGGAAATATCGAATGAAATCGTTACTTTTTTGTAAAACTCGGTAAGCTTTCTTAAAAAAAAAAATAAAAAAAAAAAAAAAAAAAATTAAATTAAAAAAAATGCTTATGCTTTTTTAATTTATGAAATTAATGTTCAATATCTATGCATTCACAGGTATCTTCGTATTTAAATACCTTCTGTTTCAACTTATTCTGCACATTCAATTATGTTTTACTAGCTCAAAGATCACAAAGCTATCTGAAACCCCGTGTTTGCGTTGTTTATGTTTGTGTTTTTAAAACGCGTTTCTAAAGAGTAAAACAATTTTAAATTAATGGTAATTTAAATACATAAAAATAATAAACTAAAAATTAAAATCAATAGATAAAATTTCTTCTTCGTGCAAATCCATAAAAAGTTTTATATTAAAATTATATTTGATTTTAAAATTATATTTTACGATTACATTATAAAATTATATTATAATATTCTTCCGAATTTAAAAATAAATTAATATCCATAACTTTCAAAATTACAAATAATTAAATAAAATACAACAATTTTGCGAAAACATTAAAGAATATAAGAATATTATTCAATAAAATTTTAGGTTACTTTGAATTTTCGATTTCCTAGAAATGTACTTTTAAATCGTTACTTTTTTTGTTTAGTACTTGTACTTTTACTTGTACTTTTACTCGTTACTTTTTAAAATAAGAACTTTTTACTTTTTACTCGTTACTTTTTTAAAAAATACTTGTACTTTTACTCGTTACTTTTTAAAAGAAACGTTGCCATATATGGTCTGTACTAACCCAAAAATCTCTAATCTAATGAAACTTTCAGAAAACGTTAATTCACTGCGCAATTTGAGAAATCAAAAGGTTGGAGCAATAATCTTTTTGTTTTGAAAGTTCTATTTCGCGTGATTCAAAAATATAAGAGAGACGTAGAAAAAATAATAAAATAGAACAGCAAAGAGTTTCTGCACTCCGAGTAAAGAGGTAACACATCAACAAATCGTTCGGTCTTCATTTTTTTTCTCGTTTTTATGGAACATTTTTTGTTCCATTTTTGCTGTATGCAAGAGGCAAAAAATACAGTACTTCTCGAGTGCCTTTTGAAAATTGTCTGCCTGCTGACTTTTTGTTACTATTGTTTTGTGCACAAAAAGAAAATTTCCAGCTTTTTTATAAAAGGTAGATCCTCAACTTCTTTTTTCTTTTTATAGTAAAACCAAGACCTTTATACGTGAGTCGGTCATAAAACGAAAAAAAAATGGTTTAAGAAAAAGCAAATTTGAACACGCCATTGACAAATATGTTCTTCCATAAAAGAAAATGTTGAGTTTTGTGATTTTTCCTTTTTAGTTCAACAATACATTTTCGTGCATTTTCATCGTAAAAAAAACAAGATATTGAAGGGTAGTTTCTAAGTTGTGTTTGATACGGCAAAAACTATATTCGCTGCGTATTTTTTATTCAATGTTTAAAATTAATTATTATTTTCTTCCTTCAAAAGTACAGATTCGTATATTTCAGAGTATTTGAAATGATGTACGATTCCAGGATATTATTGCTTACAATTATCTCTCATTTATTTCTGTGACTCCCTCTGCGACTGAAAATACATTTCATAAAACGTTTGTTTCATTTTCTGCAAAAGATAAAAGTAAAAAAATAATTTTTATTGACACACAATTAATTATTTTTGACATACAGTCCCTGGCCAAATTGTTTGACGAAAAATAAAATTCTATGTAAAATCTTAATTATCACGTGATACTATACATCTTTATTGTTTTAACGCCGGTTTGCACTTGTTTACGTTCGTGTATCAATTGGTTAAAAGAGACGATGTATAATATAAATTTGACGATGTAATAAATTAGACGATATATTATATAAATATATCAAACATTATATTAGTATAATATAATAATTGGACCAAATTATTAGACGCACTGTAGTTTTTTAATAATGACATGTTTTGCACGAGTTTATACGCTATACTTTTATATTTAAATATACATGCAATGTGTAGGACTGGGCGATATAAGAAATTTTATATCGTGATGCATCGTCAGTTTTGCATCGCGACATAGCGATGTAATTCGATATAGCGATGTATCGCGATATAGCGATGTATCGCGATGTAGTATTTTAGAAATTCATTTACTTGTAAGGCGCAGAAAGTCGGATTTCTATCAAAACTTCATACTCAGATTGATATAAATTAATTTATGAATTTGATGTATATGGTTTGCTTAAGAAAGATATTAATGTTATATTTTCTAAAAATGATCGCGCAGATAACGAAAGATTTCTTAGTTTAAAAATAAATAGTAAAAAAATATAGTTGAAATGTATCAATATATTTACCTAACAATATCGAAAGAAAGTTTGAAAAATAAGTTCGTTAAAAATTATTTGTATGCTTAAAACAAAGTGCTAAATAAATTAAACAAAAAAAAAACACTTTTAAAACAACACTATTTTTTATCATTATTATTTCACATAAATAATAAAGTTAAATTGAATAATTACCGAATTCTGAACGAAAAAACATAGTAAGGTTTAATTTCTTAAAAATAAAAACAAAAGAATTATGATATTCGATAATATATTCAACTGACAATATTGAAAGAAAATTAAAAGATACGATTATACTCTTTAAAGAAACGAAGTGCTAAATGATTTAAAAAAAAAAAGTCGCAATCGCAAACATTACTAATTTTTTTGAATAAACAAAGTTGATTGACTTATGTCCAAATCCAAAGGAGGAAAAATAAATTTTGTTCTAATTTTATTTATAAAAATGAAAACAACTACAGATTTATAAATTTAAAATCAGTAAAAAAAAACAATGAATTATTATTTTATCCAAAAAGTTTTTAATCAATTAAAATAAAGTAAAAAATAGCCTAACAAATTTAATTACTTTTAAATTTAATTCTTTATGGGCACCTTAAATTAGATTTCCGTTTGTAATAAATTCAATAATGTAAAATAATACTTAAACATATAATATCAAAATTAATTTTCACTTTTAAAAATAAAAAAGAAAGTTTTGTTTCAAAAAAGAATTTACCTAATTAAGAAACACTTCTTTATATATTCTTTTCAATAATAGATTACGTTCAGAACAAGATAACGACGGTTATCGCAAAGTCAGACCCACTGAAAATAATCTTCAAGAAACGATATCAAGTCGCGACAAAGAAGAAAAAAAAACTAAGAGACGCGGAAACGAACATGCGAGATCACGATATATGTTCTCAAAACTGATTCTGATTCTACCGCTCATCAATCAAGGCCGTTTCAATATAACGATACGTACATCGTCTTCCCCAGTTGGCATCGGAACGTAAGAGATCCTTGCGTTTCTTGTATCGCTTTATCGTTCGTCTTCTTTACTCGACGGCTTAAATCAGATTTCTGATGCATCGCCTGGAACGAAAGTCGCTGTATCGTCCTGGCGATAGAGGAGTTAAATCGATATGTCGCGATATATCGATTTATAGCCCAGTCCTAGCAATGGGTTTTAATTCGGGAGATTTTTTCATATACTTCCTATTTGTATTTATTATTAACATATTGCATTACAATGTTAACCCATTGATACAGGATCTAAAACAAATGCAAACCGGTTTCATCCGAGTAAAAACAATACAGCTGTATAATATCACCTGATAATTAAGATTTAACACAAAATCTTATAGTGCGTCTTATAATATGGCCAGAGACTGTATATTTCAATGTATGATATTTTTAATATAGATTTTAAAAGAAAAATGTTCCTTAGATATGTGCGTAAAATGTATGCTCTTTTTCTTAGAGTTTATGAGAATACGAAAGTGCTTTTTGATTAATGAATTTTTTTTTTCATAAAATGATTTTAGGTTTAGATAGTGACAAAAAATACGATTTGAATGTTTTCAGAAAAAAAATTCCGACAGAAATTTAGAAATAAATATTGATAAGACAACAAAGTGCAAATTTATGTTATTAAATGCTTGTTCAATAATTTGCACGGATGAAAACTATAAATAATTAATAAATCTGTATTAAATAAAAAAAATATAAATTCATTATTATCATTTTTGTTTTTGCCCTTATTATAATTATTATTTTTTGTTGGTCTTATATTATAAAATTAGAAAAAAAATATAGGTTTCATCAAAACGAAAATTAACTTCATTCTGTATCATTTAGCCAAAAATAATGTTATTCATGTCAACTCATGAAATTTACTCGAACAATTTACACTTTAGTACTTCACATTTTTGTTTTAATTTCAGTTATTATTTATTCACTTTACATAAATTGATTTATTGAAGCACGTTTCCACAGTTGAAATAGAATTCGTGGTTTGAGATTGTTTTCTAATTATTAATTATTCGATGAAGTTGCTCCACTCTAATTGCCTCTATGTACAGTGCTTAAAATTTAAAACGGACCATCCAGAATAACTTTTGATCTAAAGATCGGATTTGCACTAAACCCTTAAGGTTTTAATGGGTGACCTACAATATGCTAAATGTGCTAATTAATTAGTGCAGGCGATATTTTAAGTTCAGAAAGAAGATGCAAAAACGTACCTTCTGTGAATAAACGTACCTTCTGTGAATAAACGTACCTTTTTTATTCGTCGGATTTGGATTTCAAACCCCTTAAATATAGGGGTAGCATCCATCTGGGAAATAGGGTGTTCATAGTTTGGCCAGGAGAGAGGTCCAAAGTTTGGGCCCCTTAATATTAAGTTTATTATTTGTGTATTTCACCATATCTGGAGAACTTTATAAGTGAATTGAAGAAATTTTGTACACAATTATAAAATTCGTTTATCCAAAAATAAATAAGTAAAATATATTTTAGAAAATTTTTATGAAAATTTTAAGAAAAAATTTTAAATTTTTAAAAAAATTATTATTATTTTTTATTATTTTAGTGAATACAGGTGGAAAATATTTTGAATTGAAGGGTACAACATTTTTTACATCACTTTGAAGGATGTAATTTTGCAGATTGTTGTAGCATATATGGCAAAATACAAAATTTGATCGAAATCGGGGGAATTTTTCCTAAAAAATCGAATTTAAAAAAATACAACTTTTTTTTTAAAATTCGATTTCTCAGAAACTATAAAAAAGTATTATTTAGAACATAACTTAGTCTCAGTATATACTGTACAGAACCCGTTATCCGGAAATCAGAAAACCGGAAAACCAAAAAACCGGAACGAAATTCGATAAATTTTCCCGCCATTTTTTAAAAAAAAAAATTTCTTTCCTCATAAGATTTTAGGGTTTTTCTTTCTTTTTTGAAAGATGTTTACCTTACCATCATTTTAGAAATAATCATTAGTGTATTACTCCATCGTTTGTTCTTTTTAAGATTATTTCCAAAAAAAAATTTTTTTTAGTTGGGTTTAACAATAAAAAAAAACGGCTTCTTGTAGCCATTCAGAAAACCGGAAAAATCAGTTATCCGGAATAGCGATGGTCCCGATCGTTCCGGATAATCGGTTCCCCTACTACTTTAGTAAACTTTTCTTTCAAATAAACTACATTTTTTAGTGAAATTCAAAATTATGAAATTAGTTACTGCGCTCACAGTTTATACATTCAATTCTACGTAAAATGGAGCCAAAAGTAGAAAGACAATTCTGGTCACTATTATATATTAATAAATATACACTCTTGTATATGTCTCTGTTAGATATTAATATATATAAACTGTGCGGTAATACATATGCTTTAACCTCAAAGATCACTGGCCTCTGTTTACAAAGCTGTTTGAGTTCCCTCTTATTTCTTCTCTCGCAGTGGCCAGAACAGATAACTGACCAAACCTCTCTCTTACTGTCTTCTTCAAAATGAAATACTATAATTCCTAGGGATCATCCAGAAGTCTTAGTAAATGAAAGTCCGGGAGTTATCCCCGCCGGATGCAAACGTTCCGACGGATGACATCATTCCCCCGAGGATTGTTTCTAAAAGGAATGGACACCATTACTATGATTAACAGTTACTGTGGATGTGGACTGAGAGAGAGTTAGCTTTATACTCGCATATATTTCCTGCAAATGTTTAATGTAAACGGTTGTAGTTAACTTAGAGAGAGAATTCTTCTAACTGATGTTAGACGGAAATAAATATGTGAACTCGAAAAGTTGGCTGAGGTAGTTATTAGTCTTGGGATGGGTGGCAACGTGAAATATTTTGGTATTCATTCCATTTTAAAGGTTGACATAATTAAAAATACATATTTAATGTTTTGCAGCTTGAATTTTGAACAGAAAAATATTTAAAGGATTTTGATAATATTGTGGTGATTAGGTTAAATATATTAAATAAATTAATTCAATAAAAATTAACTATCAACACAGTTTAATAATAATAAAACATAAAAGAAATTATATTAAGTTACAAGTAGAAAGACGAATAGGATTAGCGACAGCAGCATTTCAGAAATGGTGTAAGTTCATCAGTCAGCAAGATGGAATGAATGTTACACAATTGACCTGTTGCCATTTCTTGAAACTAAGGTTTTAACTCAGAGATGTTGCCATCTTATAGAAAAGTCATTTCCTTGAGGGGAAAGTTTTGTACTGCCACCTGGCGAGCAAAGTTCATCGCCATCTGGTGAGAAGGTGGTTCACCACAATATCATATATACATTTTAAAAATATCTTAAGCAATGAAATATATAAAGTAATATGAAATGTTAAAAATACTTAGCAAATTAAGAAATATATATTTGCAGTCCCTGGGCTAATTATTAGACGCACTATTAGATTCTATGTAAAATTATACTTATGAGGTGATACTTTACAACTGTATTATTTTTAGTCGGAGAGAAACCGGTTTACATTTGTTTGAGCTCCTGTGTCAATGGGTTAATATTGCAATGAAATACGTTAAAAATAAATACAAATAGAAAGTATATAAGTATATAAAAAATCTCCTGAATAAAAACCCATTACATGTATGTTTAAATAAAAGAAGAATTGTATGTAAACTCGTGCAAATCACGTCATTATTAAAAAACTGCAATGCGTCTAATAATTTGAGCTAATTATTATAATATACTAATATAATACCTGATATAATAAATATTCTAAATTTATATAATATATCATCTAAAGTATCCTATCGTCAAATTTATATTATATATCGTCTAATTTAACCCATTGATACACGAACATAAACAAGTGCAAATCACGTCATTATTAAAAAACTGCAATGCGTCTAATAATTAGAGCTAATTATTATAATATACTAATATAATACCTGATATAATAAATATTCTAAATTTATATAATATATCATCTAAAGTATCCTATCGTCAAATTTATATTATATATCGTCTAATTTAACCCATTGATACACGAACATAAACAAGTGCAAATCACGTCATTATTAAAAAACTGCAATGCGTCTAATAATTAGAGCTAATTATTATAATATACTAATATAATACCTGATATAATAAATATTCTAAATTTATATAATATATCATCTAAAGTATCCTATCGTCAAATTTATATTATATATCGTCTAATTTAACCCATTGATACACGAACATAAACAAGTGCAAACCGCGTAAAAACAATAAAGCTGTATAGTATCACCTGATAATTAAGATTTTACATAGAATCTTAGAGTGCGTCTAATACTTTGGCCAGGTATGTAACAATATGATTGAAAGTTTATTTATTGTAGAAAACTTAAAAGTAAGAGTTAATATGTATTTTATAAAAAATGTATGTTTATTTAGGGTTAAAATGTATTTTATATTACCGCAGCAAAAGTTTGTATATTTTACTTTTTCTCTACACATAAAGTTTAGACAGTAGTAATTTTTTAAAACAAATTAAGATTACCTTTTAATTCAATTAAGAAAGAAAGAGAATTTTCACAAAAACAATTAATTCAAATCGATGAATTTTGTTAGACGTATTCCATAAAAGTAGTTCTCAACAGGTGTGAAACACAGATTTAATCCTGTAAGATCTGAAAACAATTAAATTGGAATTCACAGTAAAAATTTAAAAAAATATTTATAAGGTTGGCTAATGACAAAAATTAAAAATTCAAGCTATTTTAATGAAGAAAAATTTTTTACTTTCATATTCTTAGCTGAGCTAATGCAATATTTTTTTTTCTTAAATAGAATATTTTACCCATTGGCAAATTGGGTGTTATTGGGTATTATGGGTGTTAAATTTATGTCATATGATATAAATATTTTTGTTCTGAGTTTCTGGTGTTTTCTTCTATTATTCGTTGAAATTTTTTTAGCTAGAAACAGAATCTTAAATAGAAAAATGTGTTCCATAAATTTTGCTGCAAGTGTTTTGTTTTTTTACCCATTGGGAAAATGGGTCTTGTTTTGGGTTTGATTATTAAGGTTTGATGATTGGGTTATTTGGACGTCATCACACTTTTCAACTGTGTTCAAAAGTAATAGTAAACAGTGCGCATGCGTTGTCATTACATGCGTTGCTATGGAAACCGCTGCTGTTTGATATTTTTTTTTTAAGAAATCTTTTTTTTTTCTTTTTTTCTCACCAGCAGTCATTCTTAATGTATTTACATGATAATAATTTAAAGTATTTTTATATTTTTATTTTATTGACTTATAATAACTGTCTTGACGATTATTTTAATATAAATATGAATACTGCATAAGGAAATGTATTTTGTAACGTCTTGAAACAAGTACATAGGCAGGATTTGAAAATCAATCTGACGACAAACATCAATGGAGACAGTTTTTTCAATCCATGATTTGTTGTAGCATTTAACGGAGTCAATCCAGAAAGAAAAAGCATTTGGCCAATGGGTAACCAGTGATCGTAATAAAGCAGGGTTCGCCAAGTGGGCCCACTTTGAAAAAACCCGTCCGGTCTTTATTGGGCGGGCCCACCTTGAAAAACCCACTTGGAACGATATGTGGGTTTTTTCAAAAAAAAAATTTTTTTTTTGCTAAAACTTATTGTTTTGCATTTACTTTTATATGATTTATAGTGCAGCATAAATTTGTCAAATAGAGTTGCATGATTTATATGATTAAGTTTTTAATGTTAGTAAAGTAAAAGAAACTCGAATCTTCATATAATTTTATAATAGATATCTACTATTGAAAACTTCAAGTGGGTTTTTTTCAAAAAGTAATATTTTAATGATATTAAATCAAATAAAAATTTAAATAATATACTCTGAAAAGATCAATTTTTCAAATATAGTTGCATGCATTATATATTAATAAACAGGTTATTATTATTAATTCATATGTTTAAAAAAATTGAAAAGAAACATTTTTTTTCTTTTTTTACCAAGTGATAGATTAACAAATTTGAAAAGTTTTATTTTCTGGCTTTAGAAAAAAAAAGAAGCTAAAACTTTTTATAAGAGAACTTTTTAAAATTATTTATCTGAAAATGAAATCATTTTCCTAGGCCTAATTATTTGAAAACAAATGGGACAATTAACTGATACTCTTTATAAATATACGTAGTTTTAATTTCACTTTCTATTAACCTTATTATAAAAACATGTAAGACCATTAAATATTTATTTCAGTTTTTTATTTAACTCAAGTCAGATGAAATTTTAGTTTTTACTGATTATAAATATTTACAGATTATAATTTTATAGTAGGTAATATCCATATGTTTAATAAATATAGTAAATAAATGTGTGTGAAAACAAAAAGATTAATAAGCTTGTTCCTTTTATATTACTGCATTTATATTTTATAATTCCTAATTTAAAAAATTATAAAACGTAATGCACTTAACAATAAAGAAGATTCAAATAGGTAGTGATAATGCGTTATTTAAACTTAACATAAAATACATATAACCAGGGTTCCCCAAGTTGGCCCACTTTAAAAAAACCCACTTGGTGTTTTTTTTCCACTTTGTTTTTTTTAAATTTGGTTCAAAAAGAAGTATCTCCTAATACTATCATTGGACACATCGTTGAAGTTAACAAATATTTTAGAAATGTGCATCAAGCACATGGATGGGCAAATGAAAAAAACTGCTTGATGACCCAATGACACTAGGTGGAATTCATATTGTGAGCACGTAAAAATTTTTGCCAGTAATTACCATAAATATGAAGAGATTGTTCTTGAACATCAAAATTAATCTAATAATAATATGTCAAAAATATTAAATAATGTTGGGCTTTACCAATAAACTATCAATTGGGAAAAACAGATATCAATTGTTTCTTAAGCTTTAAAAAAGCTTCAACCGGAAAACATTTCAATTTCATTTCAGAAGCTGTTGAAATATGAATTAACTTACTATCGTGTGATGAATTAGAACCCCATAAACATTTTGTAAAAAGATTCAATCAGGCTGGTCAGCCACATCATTTATTAGCATATGCATCCTTCATCCCGAAACAAGGGGACAATTTTAAATGATGAACAAGACCAATTAGCAGAAAACTGTCTTTCTAAGCATCATCCAGAATTTCTGCCACGTGTTATGGCATTAAAAATTTCCGATCCTGAATACTTACCAAAATCAATGATGCTTGACGCTGTTATTCAACAGTTTTCATCAAAAAATAGTGGAAAATTATGGCAAAAAAATAAGTATATAAATAAATAAAATTCCTTGCTTCCACAAAATTTCTGTCAATTCTTTTTTATCTGCACTCAGCACCAGCATCCTCTGTCTCTATCGAAAGACACTTTTCAAGTTTCGGTTTGGTGCAGAGTAAACTTCGAAATAGATTAGGAATGGATAAAGCTACAAAACTCGTAAAAGTGTATCACCATCTAAGAGAGAAATGTAGACACTTTGAATCTGTTGTATGATAATAATAATAAAGGAAAAAATTGGACCTTTTTTTTAAGTTAACTCTTAACATCTGCTGACAATTTTTAACTATTTGGAGAAAGTTTATCACAATTGAAAAACAGTTAAAAATTAAAATATTACTTTTAAGATTTTTTAAATATTATTTTTAAGATTTCATTTGAATACAATTTATTTTGTTTCTTTTAATCATGTTTAAAAATATTGAAAGTAAACAAAAAAAATTTCTATTAAGTGATACATTAAACAACAATAAACAAATTTAAAGTTTTATTTTCTGATTTTAAAAAAATAAGCTATAACTTTTTATATATGCTTTTTTTATAATTTTAAGATTAATTTCTCTTTTGAAACTATAAAGTTAAAATGCATCTAAAAATGCATATATTTATCTAAATATTTGAAAAAGGGGCAAATAACTGATACTCTTTATAATTATACGTAATTTTAATTTCACTTTCTGTTAATCGTATTATAAAAACATGGAAGACCATTAAATATTTATTCCAGTTTAATTTTATTGCAGGTAAAAGTCAGATGAAATTTTATTGTTTACTTATACAACGCTATTCAATAAATAAAAATATTTTCACAGTAAAATTTATGAGCACTAAATGAAAAAACTCAATTTTCTTCGGGTTTTCTCAAGTAAAACCCAATTTTCCCCGGTTTTTTTTTAATAAAACCCAGGTGGGTTGGGTTTTTTCAAAAATTCCCGGGTTTTTTCAAACCCTGTAATAAAGCGATCACAATTTTTTTAAGTTAATTGTTTCGAAATTAATAAAGATTTCAAATTTGAAATCTTGATTTATTTTATGCTTATAATAAAAAAATAAGAGCATAAAGTTTAAATAGGTTGGTTACTTGATAATATTCTTAACAAATGGCTGCAATAGTAAAGTTTTCTTACTACTGTGTATTTATGAAAACGAATTTAGTGTTTTAATGTATGACCAAACAAATAACTTACGAAACATGGCTATTATTTTAACAAAATTTCTGGAAAATTATTTATTCATCCTTAAAATAGTTTTTCAAATATTAAATATTTCTGTAACAAAATGTTATTTTCTTACACGTTATTGTCCAAAAAATGTAACTTACTCAACGCAGTTTTTCACAAATTTAATGATTAATTTAATCATAAAATTCTTCAAAAAAGACTAATATGATATTTAGAAAATCGGGACCGTATATATATGGCATATGTAGTGAATATTTAGTGCATTTAGTATAAAGTATTAATTGAATTAGGTATAATCTTGTTAATGTTATTTTTTCTTCCTTTTGAAAAGTACACATTACTTGAAACTATAAGAGCGAAATCATGTTAAAAAAAATTTAAATTGTTTGTCAACAAATTGATAAACAGTGTTTAAAATTGATATTATCTTAGGTGTTCTAAGAAAATTGCTTGTACGATTAGAAATATGTCTATTAAAATCAGAAAAAAAACCTCTTCTCTTAATAAAATAGGAGAAAATTTATCAGAAAAGCATTTAAAGCTTTGAATTGTTAATTTTTACTGTGAAATATTTAGAAGTGTTCTTCAAAAATGAGGTATCCAAAAATTTTTCTTAGAACTTATTTTTGGGATAGTCATTTTGACTGTAAACCTGATACGATTATAAATTGATACGTGTTCTAATTATTTTAAATTGATATAAATAGCACGACATTATTTGGGAATTAAGTACAGAAAGTTATACATGATTATGACAAGCGAAGAAAATGAATTATTACGACTTTCAGACCAATTGTATTAAAATTCCTTCTTCGGATTATAAGTGAAAACAATTCTTTAAAATAATATCAACAAAAAAATTCTTAGGAGGCACAAATTCAGATAACGATTTTCCATTGTTAGAATGTCAATAAAAAAAAAATTCCCTTTTCTGGGGGTTGAATTCAATTTCCATTCTCATTAATCAAAGATGACAATGTATCCTCCGCCCCAAACTTCGATTCTTTCCTTCATATTTTATGAACGGTTTATTAAAAATGTCTGCCTGCTGCCCTTTTCAAACTCTTTCTCCACTTCTATATTCTGTTTGAATTCTCCTCTACTTTAATATAAACTTGATCCATAATAAACTTTCTTAAAAAAAATATTTTTTTACGATCTGAAATTAAATCAGATTTTAGATTATTTTCTAATTATATTCATGGCAGGATTTATGGCTAGTTTTGTAAAAGTAACAATGGATAAATATTTTAATTTCATTATGGATTTTTTTTAAATTTATATGGTTATAAAATATGGAATAATAGTTCATATTAAAAGGTTAAATATTGTGATATATATTTATGCTTGTAACATTTTGAACTGATGACGTTACACTTTAACTGGTGACGTAACCTCCATTCTAACTTGTTAATTTTCTTCACTAAACATTGTTCTTTTTTGAGTGAACAATTACTTAAAATTCAGCCAGCCTCTAGCTTTTCATTGTTCCTAGTTTGTTATTTCTAAAGTATAAGTTAATGTATTTTCAAGAGAAAATTTTTCTTTCGAAGCTAAAGAAATTTCTTAAATTTTGGTAATTCAATGAAATTTTTTTTAACTTTTCTAATGCAGGTATATAGTTAAAAGATGACTGTAATAAAGATTTTACCGTGTTATATTGAGATCTCCCATGTAGTTACTACAGCAACATTCACTCTAAAAGAAGTACAAACACATTGTACCATTTACTTTCTTCATGGAAGACTTGCGTAGTGAATTACGTCTGACACAAAAACGTACTTTGTCTGAATAAATATACCTTTTTTTGATAGATTCGGATTTCTTACCTCCAAAATATAGGGGGTAACCGTAATCTGGAAAATATTGTCCTTATAGTTTGGACAGGAGAACAATCCAAAGTTTGGATTCCTTAATGTTAATTTTTCTTTTTGCGAGTTTCGTCATATCTTGAGAACTATTTAAGCGAATTAAAAAAAAATTTTGCACAAAATTATAAAATTGGTTTATTTAAAGACAATTCCACGCAAAAAATAAATTTCACTAAATATTTATTACTCTTCATAACATTATTTAATGAATGTCGAAAAAATTTTCAATTGTAAGTTATACACATTTATATATTATTTTAAAGTATCTAATGTTACATGACAAAATACGAAATTTGAGCGAAATCTCTCAAATGGTTCCTGAGTAATTAAATTTTAAAAATACGACTATTTTGAATTGTCAGGAACTATTTAATCGATTTTGCTCAAATTTTGTATTTTGCCATGTAAAATGAGTACTTTAAAATAAAGTAAAAAATTTTATATCTTACAGTTCTAATTTTCTCGACTATTATTAAATAAAATAATAAATATTCACTGAAATGTATTTTTTGCGAGAAATTTACTTTCGATAAATGAAGTTTATTAATGTGTGCAAAAACTTTTCAATTCGCTTAAAAAGTTTTCGAGACACGACGAGATACGCAAAGACTAAAATTAACATTGAGGGGTTCAAACGTTGGACCTTTCCCCTGACCGAACTATGGGGAAAACATATCCCATATTGCGGCTACCTCCTTTATTTATTTTTTGGGGGGGGGGTCAGAAATCCGAATATAAAAAGTGTGTTCATTCAGAGAAAGTACGTTTTTGTGTCTGATTTCTTAACTTTAGGTTAAGAAATCAGTCACCAAAACGTCCGTCTGCACTAAATAATACCGTCTGCACTAAATAATTAGCATATTCGAGGTCACCCCTTCGAACCATTGTAGTCCTGGGACATGCAGTTCTTATCATTAGATAAAAAGTTATTCACCATGGTCCGCTTTTTTTTACTCCATGTACGTTTAAAATGCACTTTATGGCTAACATCAAGGTTACGTTACTGTATTTCATCATTATATGGGATATTTTATCATCTTAAACAAAATATGCTATTAGATAATAAATTCTATATATATATATCCTATACATCAGAAAATATGCTATTTAACTTTTGTTTATTTACACTTATTTATGACCCTTAATTAACCTTAATTAAAAGTTTTGTCCATATCCAGTAACGGATTATGAAAATGGCGCAAAATATTGTGTAAAAATGTCAGAAATATGAATACATCGTACCACTTAAATACTTACATCATTAAAAGGTACATAGATAAGCAAAAAAGGGGAGATATATTTTGTACTTATGAAAAGGTGAAATGAGTCACATTGTACCCTTAAGTTGTAGAGATACGGTGTGCCTCTTAAGGTCTAAGGTAAAAATGTTTAATTTTTCTCTCTGAAATCAAGGGTACCGCTTTTAGAGTGTATAGATTTCCACATAATGAAAATCTCTTTTTATTAAGTTTCTTCTACTGATTGAAATAAAAGAAATCTATTTTCTACTGTTATCTACCGTAAAAGAAATCAATTTTTTTAAACTCTTAAGCCAAAGTAAGTTCAACGAAATGATAGAAAAAGCACCCAAAAATCAAGTTATTTTATTTTATAACCGTCGTTGAAGAGTTGACCCAATTTTCAGTTTATGACTGCTAGTGTTGAACTCCATATCTTTGTAATGTTGAGCCCAATCCAAAAGACGAGAAAACTTTCTGGATCAAGTATTGAGAGACATTCGACTTCGTGGAGGACTTTTTGTTGGAACCGCATTTGCGTTACATCGAGAGGAAAACCACGAAAACCTCCGGTTAGCCTAGCGAGAAGGGGACTCTAACGCAAGATCTGTCTGACACTGAGCATATTTTAAGTCAGCACAGTGGTCGGTGAGGGCTGGGATTCGGAATTCGATTCAACCAGCCATTACCGGGATTCGAACGCGGTTCACCGCAATGGGAAGTGAACGCTTTTTTTTTCTGAGCTACCACGGCTCTATATTAAGTTAATAAGAAACACTCTTCACTAAATTTACAAACTTAAAAAAATTTTACAAAAAAAATATCAAAATACATTTTTATTAGAAATTTAAGCGCTTAATATAATTATATATGTGATATATCTTCAAATAATGAAATATATAGTTGCTGTGCATGTTTAACATACTTCATATTACAAATACAAATCGATAAGGGACGATTATGTACGTTTTCATTCTTTTAATGACATAAAAATTTTAATTTTTTTAAATTTTTAATGCATTAAACAGACCTACCAGCAATGCAGCGCTATCTATAGGAAGATAATATAAAACTATGTACAGTGCCTGCTTTATTGTTTTTACGTAACTGAAACCTGTTTTCACTTGTTAGCGTTAGTGTATCAATGGGTTAAATTAGACGATATATAATATAAATTCAACGATTGGATACATTAGACGATATATTAAATAAATATAAAATATTTATTACATGAGGTTTTTTATTAGTATATTATAATAATTAGACCAAATAATTAGACGCACTGTAGTGTTTTAATAATGACATGTTTTGCACGAGTTTGTATGCAATGCATTTATACTTAAACATATATGTAATAGGTTTTTAGGAGATTTTTTATATACTTCCTATTAGCATTTATTTTTAACGTATTGTAACTAATTGATACACGGGCGTAAACAAATGCAAACCGGTTTTACCGCGCAAAAACAATAAAGTTGTAGAGTACCACCTGATAATTAAGATTTTACATAGAATCTTTTAATGCGTCTAATAATTTGACCATAGACTGTATATAATATACGCGCAATAAAAAGAATTTTCTTTTAATCAATAATGCTGGCGTTGTAAAATCATGCCTATTGAATGATTGAACTCTTACTCATTACTTTTGAGCTATTACCGCAAGAAAAATGTATCCAACATTTAAAATGTATAAATACTGTATCTATATATGTTATGTTAGATATAATCCTTATTCCTTTGGAAAGATCAGAACGCATTGTTGCCATGGAAACATTATCTCCTTATATTAAACCTATTTTAACGGCGGGGATGTGTAGCGATGCGGATTCACTCTAATAGGTTATGCGCAGTAATCCCTATCGGTTAACATATAGAATTGATAATTATAGATATAAAATGATTTTAATGTGAAAATTTGTTAAGCTGCTCACCCGACAAACTTATTCACAAATTATAATTTTAAAAGAATGACAAAATATCTTTATCTCATAATGTTGCATAATAGGGGAATATTACGTGACTAATTAATAATATTATAAAAAAATGCATCACCTTTTCTATCGACCTTAAAATTTTAATAATTATCAAAAAATTTGAATATTAATCAATAATAATAAAATAAAATATTATCTTATTAATAAATACTTTTAAATAGGGGTGTAGCGTAACTACCAGTATGAAAATTAAACATCAATTCACTGGTATATAAGACATGCTAACTTGATTCAATCACGAGGTACCTTTCGATAGATGAAGGAATAGATGACTCGTCAATTAACTCCGCCCCCACAGGGGAAATATAGTTTACTGGTAAACTACCTTTGTTTCTCTTAATAATTTCATACTGACGACAATCAAAGATTTTCTATGTATTTTGAAGACAGTGTAATTTTTTTGTTCAATAAAAATGTAATAAACAGTAAGACGCCAGTTAAGCTTTTATGATTGGTTGACTTTCTTAAGAAAATCAGATATTCTTCTTACGTCCTAACATTTAAACGATTTTTATTGGTTGCTGCAACACCATCAAAAAAATTCCCCTAATAAATTTTGTGTACAGTTAGTACTATAGCATTAATGAATAATGTGCATTTGAAAATAAATATTAATGGGTAAAAGCTGCTTTATAATCATATTTTATTAAATTTGAAATTTTTCAAATCACATTTTACATATCACTTGAAATCACATTTTACATATTGCTTACAGAAACTACCAGAATAAAATTTATACTTGAATTAATGTATTTTTTCACAGTTAATAGTGCTGGAAGTGTTGGAAACTTTTAATATAATATAAAGATACAAATGAGATGAACTAATTAACAATTAACTAATTAATTATCTAATTTGCCAAAGAACATTTGGATACTTCAGTGTTTCGAAGAATGTAAAATACATTGTGATAAAGCATTGAGTTTTATTTCGAATATGAAGTTAAAATGCGTAACAATAGAATTCACATTTTTAATTTAAAAAAGAAATTTTCTCTTGGATTTCGTAGGAAAAAGATAAAACCGTTCTCATCTTTAGATAATGCCAGCTGTTTCTTTTTCAAAATGTTTCAGACTTTTGAATCGCCCTGCGCATTATTTGTACAATATAATACAGCTTGAATAAAAGATCTTATTTAAATTGGTAGATTTCTGTTATAATAGAGGTTTCTGGGGCTGAGGATCAATAGAAGATACAAAAAGAATTGAATAGAATAAAAGAAAAATAGAGAATTGAAATGGAATGGAAACTCTCTATTTAGATGGAATTTTCGATGTTGTTCATCGAAAATAAGATGTTACGGAACAATAATGTTTTGGCGAAAGTTAAAGGGCAGGTAATGCTTCCATTTTGCTTTGTCCCATTTAATCCCGTAATAAAAATAGTTCTATTCCTTTTACAATAATAAAATATTTCTGAAAATCACATCGATTTCATAGAAAAATAAACTGTAATGTTAATATTCATTTGATATGTAAATGACATCTTTTATAGCTCTAAGAATTTTATTAATATCAAATTGAAATGGAACGAATTATAAACGTTAATTAATTGATAAAAGGCTTTCTTAGTATGGAGCATTGAAGAGTATTTATATTATTTCCAAATATTGTAAATTAAATTAATGCAATTTCAACATTAAATATTCAATAGACTTTCTGATGAATATATGTTACAAAAATTGCCTCTGTTATTTACTTAAAATGGAATGAAATTTTAATTATTTAACAGGTATTTTGGGCTTTGCATTATACTGTTTGTACAACATATTTTTTTTCAAAAACAAGCTGTAAAATTCTACTACATTGTTTCGTAATCACCTCTTTTAGCTTATAATTTTAAATTCTTTGACACTGATTAAGTTAAAATGTATATATTTGAGAGATTGCAAAGATATGTTTAAGCGAAGAAAAATGTTTTTAAAATCTGATAAATTATTTGTAATAAATGTGACATAAACTATCGAATATAAATTTATAAAACGTGTTCAACAAATACATAACGATCGCACAAATTATCAATCATTTGGCTTTATTTGAAATGCATTTTTCCAAGCTAAATGATAAGACGAAAATGATAAGATGTTAATAATCATGTAGTTATGTATTTAATGATCAATTAAACTCTCCAAGCAATATTCATTTGCAAAATTATTGTCTCATATTTGTTATTTGAGTACAATAACTCAAGTTCTGGTAGAGTACATACATTTGAAATTTATGAAGATCATTATTTAACTTTATATGAATGGGTTAAGATTGTGTAAGTAAAATTGATTTCCTCTTGAGTAATATCTTTTTATAAATTAACAACTTATGAAATTAATAAATTTTTTAAAGCTTTCACATTTTGAAAAAAAAGTCGTAATTTAAGTTTTCTTAAAAATCAGAAGCAATAGCAATGTATTTTTTTTATAATTTTGTCAATTTATTGACATTTCCATATACGTTTTAAATATATATTAATGCAATTAATAGTTTTTTTTTTAAAGTTCCATATGATTTTAATTTTATTAGTGTACGATGGTTTCGTTAAAAAATCATAATTACTTTTTGAATATTAATATTATATTTAGGATTTATACTTTTGGGAAGTTCAACTATCAAAATTGTTTATAATCATTTCTCATTTGTACGTCTCTCGGTTGACAATCCTACTCCTATTTGCTGTATGTTAAAATTTTCAAAACAGAAAAATTCTTCAAAAAATGTGACACTTATTATTTTTCTTTACGTATTGTATTTAATTTATATTTGAAAAATTTGTAAAATAAATACAATTGCTTTTACTGTTAATGTAACGTTCATGTATCGTAAATGTTCAAATTTTAAAAAAATCGCATCTATTTGTTTCACGTGTCTCTAACTATCCATAATTATTAAAATATTTAAAAAATAATTTCAAAACATTCCATTTTTTAAGCACTCTAACTTAATTAAATTCTTACAACTTTTTTTTCTACTTTCAATAATTATCTTTCTAGAATTAGTTTATGTTAGCAGAAAGAAATCTTCATTAAAATCTATATATTAAAAATAAAAATAATCAAATGTTAACTAATTTTTACGAAAGCTTTAAAACGCATATGAATAGATCTTCAGCTACAGGAATATAAAAATTGTGTTTGGTAATCATTTTAAGTAAATTATAAGAGGTATTTCTAAAAACATATGAACAAGAAAACACTAAAGCATCGTTAACTTATATCCATATATTCATGTGCTGTCATAAAACTTATTTAACTTATTTACTTAAAAATATTTTTATTTGAAACTAAAATGTATTTTTTTTTAAACGAAGGGCAGAGATATGTCACGTAAATGTCATTTTTTAAAAAAAAATTCGTTTTGTTAGACAGAACTTTTTGACAAATGAACCTAATTCTTAGTTTCGCGTTTCAGTACTTCTGTTTTTTTAGTTACATGTTTGAAATATTTTTTTATATAAACTGTTTCAATTGAAAAGAGTTAAAGGATAAGAATTGCAATTATTATATGCTTTCAACTCTTTTCAATTATATAATAATAATTATGTAACTAAAATTATTAAATATAATAAATTTATAAAATTTAATAATGTATACAATAATATTAAAAATTGTATAATAACATGTGTTGTTTAAATTTAAAAGGTATTTATAAATTGATACCTTATATGTTACTTTTCAAATGCATTGCTTTTAAAAATATAAGGAATTCTGGACAGAACTTCGTAGGTTATAACATTGATAAAGTTGTTTTATTTACTTTTCGGCTTATTTTTTGTAGAAAATATTTACGGGGACAATTACTCATGCACAAATAAATCTTTAAAATTTTTATAGATTATTTAATAGTTTATAATTTTATATATTCGAGAAAAGTATGTATACGAATTAGAAATTCAGAAATTATTAGGTTTGCCAATTATATTCTTTAAAAACTACTTTCATATAATTGATCTATTAAATTTTCTAGGTATTAATTTATAGTTTACAGACATTAAAATCAATTAATATTTCACATACATAGTATTTTTATATAAAATGTTTTTATTCATGAATTCAATAAAAGTGTAAAATATAATTTAGCAAATTTTAAATTTACTGAATGCATTCTGGCCAGCAATATTAATAAATATAATTGGAGCATGCAAATATTAGGAGTATTACTACAACTTACATAAAAAACCAATAGTTTTTTATAATCACTTCAAGTTTTTTTTTTCGTTCGTCATTTTAGAAAACTATTATTTCTGACTTGTATATCTATTAAATATCTCAGAATTAATAAATATTTCTCTAAGCCATGTGCGAAAGAATTGGCATATAACGAATTAAAAAAACTGACTCTTTAACATCTAACAGTTTTTGTAAGACACTTAAATATAGATGTAATATCCCAGTATGCATTTCGATAAAGTTTGCACGGTGATTCAATCATATTTTAATTTTCTATCCACTTGGTTATTAACTTAAATAATTTTAAAGTTAACGAAGGAAACACGCCTATAATAAATTTAAAATACATTTCATTTGAATCTTATTTATCCATTGTCTAAATGAGTAAATAAGATTATTTTCTGAAAACTATTTGAGATTTTTTCGTAGAGTGGATTTACGTTTTATTAAAACTACGTTTTTCATTTTAAATATGAGGTTTATGCATTTTAGATGGCAAAACCATTTATAAAATATTTCTAGGGAAATTAATTAAAACTGGGCTTGTGTTTTACTAAGTTACGTATTAATGAATTACCCCGAATGCCTAATTCTTAGTTGCGCGTTCAGTCTAACATTTGTAATTTAACTAACATCTTTTCTGTGTATTTATAATTTATAGTGGTATTATCGTTTAATATTTAAATGTTGGAAAGATTGTTTCTCTGACCCTATAGTATGTATATCTGATTATAAGTACAAATAATATTTTTAACAAATACTTGGAATAATTATTTTTTAATGTTATTTTCTTAGAGTTTTGTTTTCTATTCAACTAAAGTTAGACTTTTTAGAAGATTCGTTCAATATCAATTTTATTTTAATAATGATCAAAACCTTTATTAATATTCTATTTTTTTCCTTAAATCAAATGCTTTAAAATTGTAACTGATTAAAATTTACAAAACACAATAGCAGGTGTGTAATAATTTATTACCCAAATTTTATACACTTCCAAAGGCTGTTGCGCTTAGTTTGTTGTTAAATTCAATGGTATAATTTAACCGTTTAAATGCCGAATTAAAAAACGGTTAACCAAATAGTCTGAAATTTGGCAAATTGACGAATAAAGACCATTTAAAAAAGATATAACAAAAAAACTTGAAAAAATTTTTTTTGTGCGTTTTTAACGGTGTTTCAAATTTTTACGTTAAACATAAGCAATAGTTAATGCTTTTTTTTACTGACGGAGGTTATGTTTGCTTCAGCTACGTTCCGCTATACATATCTTCCGTCGGAACAAAATGGTGTCCACACAGAGGATGTAAAATATGAATTTGGGAAATATAATAACAGTTTTAACTTTTTTTTAAAGCCTAAAATGATTATATGTTGAAAAATTCATGCCTTCATGACATTTTTGTGAAATTTCTTCCGCCTTTTTTTAATTCTGTGCTAGCACATTAAATTTCACTTTCTTACTCGATTCTATGTAAGATATTTGTTATCAGGTGATACTATAAAGCCTTAAGGTTTTTATGTGACTGAAACCGGTTAGCACTTGTTTACGTTAGTGTATCAATTGGATTACCTTTATTTTAAAACCGTTTGTTTGGCGCAGCATGTCCTTCTTTGCACTTTGTGCCATTAAAACCTACATTCAATCAATCAATGTATCAATTGGATAAATTAGACGATATATAATATAAATTTGACAATCGGACAAATTAGACAATATATTATTTACATATAGAACATTTATTATATGTTAGTATGTTATAATATTTAGATCAAATTATTAGACGCACTGTAGTTTTTTAATAATTGCATGTTTTGCAAGAGTTTATGTACAATACTTTTGCATTTAAGTATATATGTAGTGAGTTTTTATTCAGGAGATTTTTTATATACTTCCTATTTGTATTTTTGAAGTGTTGTATTACAATGTTAACCAATTGATACTGGAGCGAGCAAATCCATACCGGTTTCAGTAACATAAAAACAATACAGCTGTGTAGTATCACCTGGTAATTATAATTTTACGTAGAATCTTATAGTACTGTATTTATTAACGATTTATTTCTATTAAACATAGCTGATTTACATGCACATTTAAAAAGAGATAAAACCTGAAAAAAAGTTTCTTTATGGCATTAATAAATAACGACGGACAAACTGGAATGTATGCTAAACCGAATGCCCGGTGAAGTTCTTCCATTGGGGGAAAGAATCTCCTTTAAAAGTTCTTCCACACTAAAGATATAAAAGAAGTAAAAGAGAGATAAATTTTGTTTCTACCCCGATAGAAGGAATTTCTCGGTCGTAAGTCAGCCAGAGTAGTTTAGCGCGAAAAAGAAACATTTTCTCTGCCTCTACAGGAAACAATGAATCTCTTTTGCTTTTCTACTACTCTTCCGTGGATTTTTGACTTTCTCTCTTTCCAATACTTTTTTCTCTCAATTTTATCTTCTTGTGTGAGATGTTGTGGCAGTTTCGAATTCATTGGTGGACTGCCCACATGTCACGGTATTAAGATGGACTGTCCAAAACAATGGAATCTCTCTCTTGGCAAAGAGATGAAGATCTATCAAACAAATATTTCTCCGTTATTCATCTTCACATTTAGAATATGGTTCGGTGGGTTTTTATTTATGTTTCCTGTATGTTACGAGTCTTTTGATATTACTATGTTAAATGGAAATGGTTTGGCAGCCATTCCTATCAGGATGGTGATGACATGGAAAAAAAAATAATTTGAAATAATTAAAAATTAGAACAATTTGCAAAGAGTTTTATTATCAACTCACACAATTATATCTGCAAAAAAATAGTACTTTTTGATATTGCATTAATGTAGCCAGAGCAAAATATATTAACGCAACCGAAAAAACGAGACTGATACGTCAAACTAACTTAATCAAGTAAAAATTGATACTATACATCATTATTGTTTTTATGTTACTAAAACCGGTTATCACATGTTTACGTTAGGGTATCAGCTGGTTAAATTAGACGATATAGAATATAAATTTGACGATAGGATGAATTATACGATATATAATATAAATATAGAATATTTATTATATCAAGCATTAGATTAGCATATTATAATAGTTAGACCAAATCATTAGACGCACAGTAGTTTTTTAATAATGACATGATTTGCACGAGTTTATAGGCAATACTTTTATATTTAAACATACATGTAATGAGCTTTTATAGAGATTTTTTATATACTTCCCATTTATATTTATTCTTACCGTATTGCATTACAAATTTTAACCAATTCATACAGAAGCGCAATCAAATGCAAACCGGTTTCATCCGATAATTATGCAATGGCAGCCCCTGGACTGTCCAATGGACAGTTCAAAACAATGGAATCTCTCTTGGCAAAGGAATGAAGTTCTATCAAACAAATATTTTTGAGTTAGTCATCTTTGCGTTCGGAATATGCTTCTGTGGGTTTTTATTTATGTTTCAAGCGTGTTACGAGTCTTTTGATATTATTATGTTAAAAGAAAATGGTTTGGCAAACCCTCCTATCAGAATGGTAATTGCATGGTGAATGAAAAGAAAAAAGTAATTTGAGACTATTTAAAAATTAGAAAAATTGGCAAAGAGTTTTGTTACCAACTCACGCAATTATATCCGCAAAAAATATCGCTTTTTGCAATTGTATTAATAAAGCCAAAGCAAAATGTATTAACACAACCAAAAAAAATGTGACTGATTCGTCAAAATAATTTTATGAAGTAAAAATTCAAGTTATCAAATCAAGTATCAAATTATTTTTATTTTATAACCGACATGAAAAACCAATCCAATTTTATGGATTTACGACTACTGATGTTCAGCTCCTTATCCTTGTAATTTTGAACCCAATCCAGAAGACAAGGGAACTCCTAGATCGAGCATTGGGAGAAATTTGCCTTCTTGGAGGACTTTTTGATGGAGCTAACCCGCTTTTGCGTTACATGGAGAGGAAAACCTCCCACGGTTAGCCTGACGGCAAGGGGACTCTGATCCATGATCCGTCTATCACTAAGGATATTTCACGTCAGCAATGTGGTCGGCGCAAGCCGGATGCGGGATTCATATCGACTGGGATTCGAACCCGGTTCCCCTCATTGGAAGGCGAACGCTCTATGCCCTGAGCCATCGCGTCTCAAGTATCCAATTATTGTAAAAATTCAAGAAAAATTAAAAATAAAGCAAATAAAGAATATTTAAAAAAGAAGAGAAAAAAATGTCTTATACTTATGGCTAACTCGCAAAAATGATTTGAAAATATTTTCATAATTTGTTTGAGATGACAGATTTCGGAACTGGTTATCTTTATAGAGTTAGTTTCATTTTTCTTTCAGATGAGTTTGAGTTCGCAAAAAGGAAAAATGAGTGTATATATACATTACCGTGAATGACCAAAATTAAGAGAATGTCGACATCCGGTCACCGGTGAATGTAAACAATCACATAGTCACCGGCTTCGGTGTATGTCAGAAATATTTGTTGTATGCGATTTTATATTAATTTATTCGTTGATATTATTACAGTTATTCGATATTTTTATATCTCCTCATGATAGAATAGAAGAAACATCAGTGTTGGTAGTACCGGTTAAATGTATACTGGACAGTGGCAGTTGACCTTAATAAAACAATGATGTAGGGCATACCGGGCAAATGTTTCCGGGCAGAGACACTGAACCTTAAAAAACAATGACGTAGGTCATAGCGGGTAAATGTGTACCGAGCAGTTGCATTTAACTAGACCTAGTATATGTTTTGGACATTTACCAAAGCGACTTTGTGATTGTCAACATTCACCCGTGGAAGTCAACAGCAACCCATTCCGCGGTTCTTCATAGTAACACACACACACACACATATATATATGTGTGTGTGTGTTATATGTATATGTGATATATATATATATATATATATATATATATATATATATATATATATATATATATATATATTATTCTTTTCATTTTAGAAACAGCATAACCTTTTATTTTCATAATAAAATTCATACTACACTGCCTCTATAATTATAATTTCCTATAGTTGTTTACACGTGAGAAAATAAGTATATGGTATGTAAAGTTGTGATATTTGTCTTTTTCATCTTTAACGGGAACTTTATCTAGTAAAAAAATCGGATATACGATATTTAAACAAAACTTTTAGCTATCTTGTCTATTAATAAAAGTTATTGATCTGAAATAATTATTTTTTACGCAAATATCTTTAAAAATAAAGACGCGTTTTCACTTCAAACATGTTCTTTAACTAAAATAATCCCAAATAACAAGCCCCAAAGTTTTCTGTAACATTTTACCTTAATTACTGATGGAATTTATTTAAAAGCACGATGTGAAGAAGCAGATGGCTTATGTGGCAAAGGCATGCATCTAATCCATTGAGCTCAGAGGTTGGCCTCCAGCAATTTTTCTATTTTAGAAAGTAAATAAATGGTACCGTTGATAGGTTTATTATGTATTCACAAGCAACATATGCTTCTTACGTTTTAGCACGTGAGGCATTTGACATACTTTGTTTTTAATTGCAGGACTGTTCTGCATTCATATTGGGTCATATACTAATATTACTAAAATATAATATAAAATATTTTTATATTTAAAAGGGTGCGTATAGCGTTTTTAAAAAGTGCTTAAAGGTGCTTATTTTTAATTTTCGTTTTTTAAAAAGCCCTTAAATGTGCTTTTTTTTCATTGGGTGTTCCTTAAAAAGTGCTCTAATTCCCTCTTTCAAAAAGGAGATTTTTTTTCTATACCATGCTGATTTTCGCTTCGAATTATGCAAAAAGACACAGTTCACATTGCTCTATTCAACGTTTTCACAAATCACTCAACCCCAATCTATTTCGGCGTAGTGTCAGTCCGCAGCGTATGAAAACGCCGTTCGTTTTGCATTATCCAAAATTTCCTGATTTTTGACAATTATCAAAAACAATGCCAAAAGGTTTTTTTTTTTTTTGACATGACGGTTAAAACAAGATAAAACCGACAATTGCAAAAACTTTCCAACCCTGCCAAATTATGATACTTCTTTTAAAGTGCTTAAAAATATTTCTTGAGTGCCTGAAAAGTGCTTAAAAGGTGCTTATTTTTTGTTGAATAATTTGGCTACGCACCCTGCTTAAAAAATGCTTTTTATCACTTCGACAAGATGTTTTGTAAGAACCACATTTAATCATTACATTTATTTATTAATTAAAAAATATAAATTTATATTATAATAATTTCTATTAAAATAGTTTATAAATTCAATTATTAATTAAAGAAAAATTGCATTATGCATCGCATTTTAATATTGAAGTGATAGACTAACAGAAAAACTTATGAAAATCTACCGAAGCTTTAACGAGGAAAGCAAGATAAAAAAAGAACTTGATCCTTGATGGCTCAGGGGATAGAGCATTCGCCTTCCAATGGGGTGGACCGGGTTCTAATCACAGCAATGACTGATCGATACGACTTCCGCATCCGGCTTGCACCGACCACAGTGCTGACGCAAAATATCCTCAGTGGTAGACGAATAATTGGGTTGGAGTCCCCTTGCCGTCAAGACGACCGCGTTAAACTTTCGTGGTTTTCCATCCCATGTAACACAGATGAGGACTAGTTCCATATAAAAGTCCTCCATGAAGGCAAATTTCTCCAAATACTTGAACCAGGAGTTCCCTTGTCGTCTGGATCGGTTTTGAAACTACAAGGCTACGGAGTTAAAGATTAGTAGTCGTTAACCCGAGAAATTGCGTCTACTGTTCAACGACGGTTATTAAATAAAATGTATTTAAAAAAGGCACGCTTTTATCATTCGACAAGTTGTTTGTAAGAACCACATTTAATTATTTTGCAGAATTTTTATAAAGGAATAATGTGCATTATGTATCGCATATTTATATTGAAGTGACAGAGAAACAAAAACGCTATCAAAATCTACCGAAGCTTTAATGAGGAAAGCATGATGAAAATATTTCGAAGCTTGTTTGAATGCCTGATATAACTAGGAGGAGTTTTTAACTCTCCTTTTTTAACCTCCCTGTATCCTCCTGTAATCGAATGGATTTTTTCTATCTCACCAGGGGTCTGTCCAGACATTTTGTGAAAGGTCCTGTTTTTGTAAATTTGTGAAAAAAAACTATTCATAATTTGTGAATATAAAATAAACGTTAAGTCACATTCTTTCAACCAGGGTCTTTCTTTTGGGAATTTGTACAAATAGGGTCCTGTTGTTGCAAAAATTGCTAAAAACCTTCTTCAAGTTTTTAAGTTGTAAATAGATACAAGATTCTGTTCAACAATTGCTGCTACTAAATCAGTGATGCAACATACAGATATTTGGTATTTAGCCTATACTGCTCAACACAGAATATTCATTTCGGACGAATAAGGGAAACAAAATTACTCACACTTATAATAATTTTAATTGATATATTTTAAATAACACAACTTAGTAATGTATCACTTTTAATGTGTTACGCATTAAGTCAACTTAAACAATTCTTAAATTTGTAATATTTTATTTAAAAAATTGCCAGAAATTAATTTTTATTTACATAATATTCTATTAATTATTTTTATGAATATATATAAATTGATCAATTATTTATTCAAAAAAAAATTTTATGATTTATTATTATTAAGAATGCGCACACTATGTTTGTGAAAGTAGAAATATTTTCTTGGAATACTAAATTTGGAATTTAAACTTGGGAAACTTAGTTTGTCTCGAAGAGTCTTTCTTTCCCCCCGGAAGGGTTTATTCGATTAATAAAACAATAACAAAGATAAACAAATCTGTGAAGGATCCGATTAAAAGATAAATTATTTTGTGAACTGTCCGTTTTTATGAAAAGATATTTTGTGAAGGGTCCGTTAACGGACCCACATTTCTTCTAAGCAGACCCCTGCTCACCTACTTCATTCCCTTAGATTTTGATAGGTCACGAATTCACATTTAATCGGAAATAAAAGCTACGAGTTATTTTACCTAAACTATGATAAATGTTCTAGAAGTATATATTAAGAGCTAATTTAAAATCATTTTACACTTAAATTTAAAGTTACGAGTCGTTTTTTTTCTTATTTCAAAAGAACAAGAAGATAAAAGTGAATAGTTCAAAATGAATCTACAGTTTAATACTTATTGCAAAGAATTATTTCCCCACCATTTGAATTCATCATTAAGTCATCCCATTTTTAGAAGCATGTTTCTCAAATCAAACATATTTTTATGATCCTCCAGATGTGTCTCGAAAGCATGTTTAATTAACTCATCTGTTTTAAGATCCATTTAATTAGCATCACAAAAAAAGCCAATACACTGTCTACACCAGTTGTGCAAAACTTTTGAGTGATTCGACTATGGGTGAAACCACAGAAAACAACCCCTGAATGCACGGGAAATATGTTCGCTGAATGTAAAGAAATGAAGGTCTCTCCTTACATCAGGTGTGTCAGATGGTCTTGAGATATGATTGATTAACCGGTAGTTAATCCGCTATTGTGTGTTTTGGGGGAAAAATCTTGGATAACTCGTCAACATGGAACATGTTCCCTGTTCTCAAGTATATTCAATATCTGGAAGCACGATATCGATACTCAGATATAAAAGGATACGAGAATAGATAAAAATAGGAAAATCTTTTCGTGAAAATAATTCTATTGTAGATAATATTCCTTCGTTACTAAGGAGATGGGTAAATTTAAAATGTTTCACAGAGAAAAAAAAAGCATGATCAAAACTACCACAAAAAATCTTAATATTTTTTGCCCAACTACTTGGTAATGAATTTTAGTAAAATTAGCAGTGATTTCCTATTTAAAACGTGCCAAAATTAGAAAATTAACTTCAATGTTCTAAAAATTGATCACCTATAGGTTTTTTGGGTCACTGATTCCAAATATGAAGTCAAAATTTCAAAAAAACAAAATGGCGGATCCAAAATGGCGGATGATTATTGAAAAAATTTTAAATAAATAAATAAAAATTATTTACTCGTAGTTTTTGAGATCTTTGATTGCAAATTTGTGGTTAATAATTTTAATAAATAAAGTAATGGATGTAAAATCGCAAATATTTATCAAAACAAATTTAAACTAAATAAATTGAATCAAAATATTTAAGATTGTTAATTACAAATTCGATTATCAAATTTTAAAAAAAATAATGAATCTACTTTGCAAAAAATAAAAAATTTTGAAAATGTTGTAACTAAAATAATAATCTCAAGTTTATTTTTATAATTTTTTCATTAATTTTATGATTATTATAAAAATGACACGAACTTTAAAAATCGATATATCAGCCAAATTCGCAAATATTCGCAGTTATTTTTTTTTAGTTCTTGATTATATATACCAAACAAATGTACACATTTTTTTTTACCTTGGCAACGTAAGGTTTTTTTTACTGAGCACCCTAAAGTTTCAATTTCATTGCACAGGGCAGAAATAGGGAAATGGCTCTGGTTTTAATAGTATTTATATAAAATAATGAATTCATATCTATCTTAGAAATACATTTATGTATAAATCATGCATAGTTTTAATATTTTTATTTACTGTAAGGATTTATCATATTAATAAAAATTTAACTGGAAAATGTAATTTTTTTTATTTCGGCTTTGTTTCCATTTAATTGCTATTTCCATTAATAAACCATAAAAACAAAATACACCGTCATATTCCTTGGACATTTTACTACAAAAAATCATATTGAGATTTTTTTTCTTATTACTTCCTTTTATTTTATTTTTGACCGCGAAAAATGATTTTGTTCTACAGTGCGTCGTATTAAAAGCTTGGCTAGTAAGAATCAACCAACAGTCAATAGATTGCAATTTTCAAATTTTCTTCAGTAAAATGCTATCTTTCGTCAGAATAAGATTACCTGGGTGATATGTAGTTTAACGATGAATTCTTTTTTTTTTGTTTGCATTAACGATTAAAATTTCACCAAAAGAATTTAAAATGCAACGATGAATGACGACGCTCGGAGATGAAAAAATTGAAAGGTTCTTTTATAAACATCTGCACCATGTAAGGTAAGATTGAGTTTCAAGTTCTAATTTTGAAGAAATCTGATTTAGAGGAGATGAGATATTATAAGGAAATAATAATAAATGACAAACAACTGCTACCATATATACAAGCGAAGCGTTCTATATAGTACTCTTGACGCACATCCTGTAATAATGTTACATTTTTCGTCAAGGTGATATAATCATACTCATGTGAACTTATATTGAATATATATATATAAAATAGATGTAACGATAACAAAAATAAAACTGTTTTTTATCCATGTATGCAGATCTGATGTATGAACAGTATCCCTATAAAGAAGGAATGCCAATTAAATGGTTTATTCCTAATTTAAGTCTGTAGTATAAACTCTACAACGAATACCTATTTGAATGTTATGTTTTGCAATTTAAAAATTTTTTTTTTAAATTAATTTTAAATTTTTATTTATTTATTTATTTAATACTTTTCCATTATTAATTAATTTTTCTTTCTGTTAAGGGTTTTGTTACTTAAATTTTCCAAATAATTTTTATTAACTAGTTTTTTCGCATAAATAGCAGCACGCAGATTCGTGAGATTATTGTTTTTCTTTTAACTTACAAGACCCAACTATCAACTAATCAAAGTCTGAGTCGAGCAATTTTTTTAAAACTTCAACATGGCACTCGATGCTCTTCAGATTATTGACACAATTATTAAGATTATTTGAACTGCTAACCATAATTAACTCAGCCGTATATAACTAAACATTCCTCTAATAGACTACCGACCCCTGTCTGTTTTAGCAAATTCGAGATTGCTCTCACACTGCGTCACTCACAGTACCTTCATAACTACAGTAAAATGAGTTGTCCGAAGGTGATAAGCACGATTGTATACGTCTTAATTTTCGACATTTGATGTAATTATTACCGTGAATCAAGAGAATGTCGACTTTCACCGGTGAATGTCTAGTCGCTTTGGTGAATGTCCGAAATATTAGTCATATCCGATTTTATATTAATTTAAAATCGTTCGTTGTATTTACTCGATATTTTAATATCTGCTGAGGACAGTTTAAGAGAAACATCAGTGTTCGAAGTACCGGTTAAATGCAAACTGGGCAGTGACACTTAACCTTAAAAAACGTTGATGTAAGGCATACCGGGCAAATGTATACCGGATAGCAGCACTTAACTAGACCTAGTACATATTTCGGGCTTTTACCAAAGCGACTATGTGATTGTCAATATTTACTTGTGGATGTCAACAACCACCTATTTCAGTCCTTCATAGTTACATAATCGTCGTTTAGAAGTCGAATGTTTTGTAACCTTCACATATATTGATTGTTATAAAATTGTATATTCTTTATATACAATTATATAACAATCAACATGATAATTTTGATAAATTGGAATACTTGTTCTGAATACTTTTGGTACATGAACACAAGTGCGCAACACTGAAAGAATTTTTGCTTGCATTTTGAGGAATATTAAGTCTCTTGACTTTTGCGCGATATAAATTACATCCCAGTGTTTTTTGCGCATAATTTATGAAATATATATTTCAATCGTCTTCAAAAAATGTTACTTTCACAATTGCTTGAGCAATATGGCGATCTGAAATAAGCCATGAGTATAAACCTTTTACATTTACTGTTTCA